>NC_136603.1:20635953-20733453 GCF_910589615.1 Taurulus bubalis | reverse complement strand
GCAGCGTTCTGGCATATTCAGAACACTTTGTCACTGTAATCAGAGGAACCGCGTGTAGCTACAGCTGCTGTACGGTTTCTCAGCATTTCCCCGCGGCCATGGAGTAACAGCGGTGGCTTCCCGAAAGGCTAAATGTAAAGTCAGTTCAAGTAAATTTTATTTATATGGAAAACATATTTGCCCGAAAGGGTTTCAATGTTAGCTAGTGAGCACGGCTGGTCCAGCTGGTGTGTGGATGTTGATCATGGAGACCTTGATTTCCTCTCCAGTGTGGACCTTAAGGGCACCAACTGCTACACCACTGTGAAATACACATTGTGGTGAGGATGCAATGTCTTCTCTGCCATTGCAACCTTAATGAGTTCATCCAACTCTGATCCGAATCTCTAGGAGATTTAAGATACAGCAGTAATGTATCTAGGTCATGGCAATATAGATAACTCTGGGAAAAAAAAAAAAAGAGTGCGTGTGTCCTGTCAGATGTCATGTGACCTGGCAGTGCTGATGGGACAACAGATGGACACAGCCATGGACTGACCTACACACGTGCACACACACATGCACTGTACGCTCCACACACACACACACACACATATGTCATCCTTCCTCTCTCCTCTCCTCTTACTCATTACTTCATCACTCTCCCTGTGAGCGTTTGATGCTTCTCACTCTGCATCCGGTGTCATCAGGCCTCTCGCCAGTCTGTCCGTCTGTCGGTCCACCTGCCCGTCCCGCGGTGAATGAGTTTCAGGGTCATTACTCGTTGTGCGTCAGCTCGGTGTTCATTGCTGCGGTGTTGGATCACCGTTGTCTTACATCTGGAGAGGTTTCGGTGTTGTGTTGTTGGGGTTTATGGTTGCGGTTAATATATCAATATGTATTCCCTGATGTCCATTTTTCCCATGGATTTTTTTAATGAGCTGTTTTTAGCTGCTCAAAAATGAAATTCATCCGCATTACTGTTGCTGGCAAGGTAACCTTAACACACCGGGCATCAGTCAGCATGCTGGCAGTATCAGTCACAGCTAGGTCTCTGAGCTTCTTTCCAAAAAAAAAATCCCTGTACTGGGCAGTTCACTCCCCCGCAAGCATTTAGTTCTCTGGATCGTCCTTCATTTCATTTGATCTTAATTTCTTCTCCTTCATTCAGGTGTTGTTGAAGATGGAGAAAAAGCTTTCACAGCTAACAAGTTTGCAAATTGTGACAAATAACTGAAAAGACATCTCATAACTGTCTCATAAGCTGATAATGTATGACAATATACAATATGTCTTCAAGGTTTAGTTTTAATTGTGGACAAATGCATATATTATTAATATTGAAATGTCCTTACAACTTCTTTATATGCAATCATAACCCGTTTTAACTATACTTTAATTCTGAACAGGTTTGTTCAAAGGGTTACCCACTCTGGATCACTTCATTTTAATTAAATATCTTTTATTATGTGTTGGCATTTCAGGTGCTGTTTTTTGTTTGTTTATCTCTAGTTTATATAAGCTATATATAACATTAGTTATCACCATTCATGTATCTTTCTCTATTTCTTCTTCTTCTTCTTCCTTAGGGATGAAGACTCCTCTCAGCCCCGCTCAGCTTCTGGAGCGGGGGCAAATCTTTGCTTTTGGAGGGATGTGTCGAGAGTTGATGGACCACCCAACACCTACAACCATCAGTCTCTCTGTCCAGCAGACTCCATCCCCAGGTGATCGACATGGTCCAGCACCAATGCTTGGTATTATCTGCTGTTTCCAACCCATACTTTTCTGCTACTGTTTGACACATTGTTGTAGTTTTCTCCTACAGTTTGACTCAACTGTGGGGGTTTCTCCTACAGTCTCCCTCCTTATTGTAGTTCTTTCTCACAGTCTGACATCCTTGTTGTTTTCTCCCACAGTCTGACCCTTCATGTTGTTTTCTCCAAGGTCAGAGCGGGGCCTACTCACTGTGTGAGGTGTGTAACCTGCAGCTGGCTTCTTCTGCTCAGGCCCAGCTGCACTACAACGGCAGGTCTCACCTCCGGAGAGTGAGGCAGCTCCAGGCTAGAGAGACTGGACAACAGGCAGCAGGTACACTACAACCACTACTGTCATGTGATTGTAGTAGTATAAGTATATGCACAAGTAGTTTTTAACAAACAGCTTACGAGGCAATAATAAACAATATTAAAATAACTACTGACTGCGACTCTCAGATCCAACCCAAGAGCTGAAACTGTGTTTTTGCTTTATTTCAACCACTGCAGATCAGTAGCTAACTCCAAGCAACGGTAGTAGTTAGCTGCCGTTTAGTAGCTGTAGCAGTCGTAGTAGCACAATAGGCTGTCGCTGCAGTAGCAAGGTGAGCAGAATCACAGAATCACTTGTAGTAGTAGTAGTAGTAGTAGTAGTAGTAGCAGTAGTAGCAGTAGTCGTTGTAGTAGTAGTAGTAGTAGTAGTAGGAGTAGCAGTAGTAGCAGTAGTAGTAGTAGTAGTAGTAGTAGTAGGAGTAGCAGTAGTAGCAGTAGTAGTAGTAGTAGTAGTAGTAGTAGTAGTAGTAGCAGTAGTAGCAGTAGTAGTAGTAGTAGTAGTAGTAGTAGTAGCAGTAGTAGCAGTAGTAGCAGTAGTAGTAGTAGTAGTAGTAGTAGTAGTAGCAGTAGTACTAGTAGCAGTAGTAGCAGTAGCAGTAGTAGTAGTAGCAGTAGTAGCAGTAGCAGTAGTCGTTGTAGTAGTAGTAGTAGTAGTAGTAGTAGTAGTAGTCGTTGTAGTAGTAGTAGTAGTAATAGCTGCAACATTGGTATGAGCAAGAGCTGTGCTATCAGTAGCAGCAGCAGTCATAGCAGCAGCAGTAGTCGTAGTATTAGCAGCAGTAGTTTATTATTGATAGCTCCTTGTATGATATAATGGTTCTTGGTGTCTTTTATTCCAGCAGGGGCTCAGTCTAGGTCTCTTCCCCAGGCCACAGGGCTCAGCTCCCAGCCTACAGGACTAACTCCGACCCCAGGCCTCAGTCCAGGCCTCAGCGCTCCATCCAGCACAACTGCAGGTAGGACCAGTGAATGAATGTCTTCTGTTAAATGTTTCACTTGAACACACCACAAAGACCACAGCTGACCTAAATGAGAGGAAACAAGTAGTCTGGCTGCCTGTCTGCTGAGTGAGAGTGACTTTGGCTCATTCATCATCAACAGCTGCTGCCATCTGGGAGAGGTCAGAGAGTGTGTTGGTACGCAGATTGACCCTGAAAGACTAAACTGATCCTGCATTAACTCAGATCATCACTGCAGTTTTATCTCTATATGGGTATTGTTAGCTCCACCCAGACACCTGTCACTCACGTTGGCAAGCGGAAATATTTTAGTCCTGCTTACACTGGCTAAAGTATACGCACTGTGCCACTGTTAGCCACCATGGATACAGTGGCTGAAGTTCACAATATCCATGGTCGCTGAAATGGACTGAACATCTCAAAGTTGATATGTCAATCTATATATGTTGTGTTTGGTGGATAAAATGATACTCAGAGATGTTTAAAAATGACCTTGAAAGTCAAACATGGCTTGCGTTTGACTATTTCTTAGCTTAACCCAGAAAAAACCCTGGGTTAAACGATATAGCATTGTAATTTGTGCACTTGAGAAGTACTGGTAGGTGGACTTTGTTACCTTTGAACGGAGTCAGGCTAGCAGGCTAGCTGTTTCCAGTGCAGTTCCAACTTCATAAAGTGTCAACAACTGTTTCCATCTGCTTCCTGCCTTAATGCTAAGATAAGTTAAATGTATAGACTGTATATAAGAAGTGGACGTAGTTATCCTGCTGTTTTGAAGCCTTGAGTTTGCCTTTTTCGCTCTCGCCGTCTTGACTTTTTGCAACCAGTGAAGGGAAGTGACCATATTTGGACTGGGGAAGAGTGATGTAGATGTAATGTCATTCACAAGGTATCCCCAACCTAAACCATACCGGTGTGGTCTATATGACTCAAAATGGACCATAATTGAAATGAGCATCATGCTGTATTGAAGAAGACTTGAAACTAGAGATTGAGACATAAACTCATGTTTACAATGTTTACTGAGGGAATAAATCAAGTGAGAAGTAGAGTCATTTTCTCATAGACTTCTATACAATCGGACTTGGTTTTGAAACCGGAGGAGTCGCCCCTTGCTGGTCATTAGAGAGAATGTCGTTTAAGGCACTTTAGCATTGGCTTCACTTTTCGGAATCGGAGGTTGCCGCCTGGTTAACTGATAAACTGACTGCTGGTTGTAGCTTCATATTTAATTCACAGGCATGAGATGGTATTGCATTTTGCTCTAAATCTGTAAACATATTTTGCAGAATGTCAAGATATTCCTTCAACAAAACAAGATAGTTTATCTTCTTATCTATGGTTATTAGGGACTATATATCCACAATATTGTGTCTTTTTGTATTGGTTCTGATATAACTGTTTAGTTGAGCAGCAGTGTTTTAATTATTCTCATGGTGTAATCGTTGCAGCAGGTTTCTAAGTGCTTCCAGCGCCCTCTGCTGCTGAAATTACAGCTGAAGCTTTCCACATTGCTTGACTCTCTTTGGGTCTGTGATCAGCTGTGAGTGGAACATTACCAAAACGTCTTGAGCAATGCAGACCCAGTTTTTGAAGTCAAACTGCTGGTCAACAGAGCGAGCATGTGCTGTGCGATGCAAAGGAGTTAAAGTGGAGCAGACAGCAGCGGGTCATTAAACTGGGACATAGCACTGCTCCGCAACCGCACTGACATCTCTCAAAGACATCGCTCGCATTCTTATTGTTTCATTGTCTTTAGTATCCATCGCCATAAAAATCTGGGAATCACCTTATTACCGTTCCAGTCTCTTTTAGCCCCGAGTGAAACTGACTTCCAGGTCGGACTAGAAAAAACTTGTATGGAGAAGTAAAATAAGATAAATAAGTTCCAAAGCCCTCAAACACACACACACACACACACACACACACACACACACACACACACACACACACACACACACACACACACACACACACACACACACACAAAGACCTAATTACAGGACATGAGAGGATAATGTCAGGAGAGACAGGAAACCGATACACAATCTCACACACACACATACAGGTGTGTGTGCAGCAGCTGTAATTACATACTATGTGTCCATATCAGTGTACAGGCTACAATAACACTGATTAAAGATTAAATCTCTCTACTGAATACACACACACACACACACACACACACACACACACACACACACACACACACGCACACACACACACACACACCACTCAGCCTGAATGGTAATGTCTCTGTCTCTCTCTCTCTCTGTCTCTCTCTGTCTCTCTCTCTCTCTCTCTCTCTCTCCTTCCCCTCTCTCTGTCCATTACGTGATGCTCGCTCGACCATGAAAAGCTCTTTGGCCTGAACTCAGCTCCTCCAGGCCGGGCTGCGTGTGTGTGCGTGTGTGTGTGTGTGTGTGTGTGCGTGTGTGTGTGTGTGTGTGTGTGTGTGTGTGTGAGACGGTGACCTGGCTGGCTGAGCAGCCAATCAGCAGTTAGGTCAGATGACATCACAGCCAATACAAACATGGTTACAGTCGTTCTTACAAAACTGCTGGAATCTGTGTTTTTATAGAGTCTTCATGATTGCATAAAGTCAAGTTACGTTTCCAATTGTTATGTTTTCTTCTCTTCTTTTTCTTCTCACATCAACAATATACTTCCACACTGTTAGCATTCATACAAATACCCCCAGAGATGTAAGAAGTACTCAGATATTTCAAGTTAAAGTATCAATACAATAATGTAGAAATATTCCAGCAAACATACATATTTACTTACAGCATCAAAAGTAAAACCACTCATTGGGTATGATGGTCCTGTCAATGTTATTTTGTTATATATTACTGACTTATTATTAGGGTTGGGTGGCACCGGTTCCAACACGTCCGGTACCTACCGGACCGAAAAGCAACTCAGATTTCGGTGCTTCCTTCCGGTGCATGAGCCGATTTAAATACTTTTGTTTTTTTACACTACTCTGTAAAGTTGCACGGTATATAGATACTAAGAAGGTAGCGCGGTGCCCGCACGCTAAAAACGATTATTAAAATAGCGGATCAGAGCTCACTCGCTGCTCTGCTCTCTGTCTGCCTGCAGAGCGGGGCTCGAGGGGGCGGGGCTGGAGGGGGCGGGGCTTCCAGCGCTCACACACACAGTGCGCGCACACAGAGATCGCTGGAGACACGAGCACGAGCTTTTGAACGTCCGTCCTCGGCTTGATGGAACAAATCTCTCCAGTTGATATTAATGATGACGTGTAGTCCAGTAAAGCAGCAGTTTTAGGATCCAACAGTGTCTGAGTTCTGTTGCACACGGTCCCACCAGGCCACCTGATTGGACTGGTGTCTGTTCTTTTATTAAATATATATTGTTTATAGTTTGAAGTTAAAAGGTTTGAAGCTGTAGTTTGAAGTCAAGTGTTTTGTATGTATTTATTTATTTATATCTATAGCATACTTTAAACAGTTAATATATTGTTCAATTTGAAGAAAAAAAATTGCCTTGGCAATAAAAAAGTATCGGTTCAGGCACCGTTTAGGCACCGGTATCGTTTTAAAAGTATCGGTTTAGCACCGGTATCGTTTTAAAAGTATCGGTTTAGCACCGGTATCGGAAAAAACCCAAATGATACCCATCCCTACTTATTACTATGTGTTAGCAGCATTGTCATGCTCTAACCGGTGAAGAGCTAATTTCAATTACTTTATAGAGTGTTGCTTAGTTTAATCTAACAATGCATCATCATTTATGAATTGGTTGTGTATAAAATTGGTAAAATTATAAAATAATTAGTCAAATAAAAGTAGTAACTGTCTGATAAATGTTGTAAAAGGAACAATGTAGTTAAAAGTATTATATTTCACCCTCAGATGTGGTGAAGTTCTTCTTCCTACACTATGTGTGTAGGTGCACATCTACAGTATGCAGCAATAAAAAAAAACTTAAATAAAGGTTACAGACAAGTTGTGTGATTTGAAATATTTAAAAAAAATCAACAATTACGAAACAGCTATAATAAAGCACCTAAAGATAATAACAAGAATACTAGCAACACAATGTCTGAAACCAACTGCTGGTTGTACAAAGTGAAGTACATCAAATTGTAATTAAACACATTGCTTGAGAAGACGCACTTAGTTAATACCCACCGCTGCTGCCAGCCACACACATGAAAACACATGCACATTTGCAACTAATTAATTCATTTCAAAACATACCAAATTTCAAACACACAAACATTAAAATGAAAATTACGGTTTCTCCGACTAAGGAGGCGAGAGAACCATTACGACTGTTTTCTCCTGAAGTGGCGGTTAGTCACCACTAGGCGACAGCATTCACACTCTTACCCAAACACTGACACACACACACACACACACACACACACACACACACACACACACACACACACACACACACACACACACACACACACACACACACACACACACACACACAGTCACGGATGGATAGAAGTGAATTCCCATGATTCGCATCAAATGAACAGATCAAGTCTCATGAGACTAATAAAGTTTAGGAAATCAAAGCGTCTCTCTTCTCTTAGTTTTCAGTATTTTCTGTGAGCAGAGTTGTTGCTGGTACTGGAGACAACAACAACAACAACAACAACAACAAGTGTGCTTTGACTGTCTTTGCTTTCATGTGAAAGTGTGTGTGTGTGTGTGTGTGTGTGTGTGTGTGTGTGTGTGTGTGTGTGTGTGTGTGTGTGTGTGTGTGTGTGTGTGTGCAAGCTGGCTCTAATTAGCTTTCCTGGGCTAATAGAGGTCAGCATGTTGTCCGGCTGATGCCTTCATACATAATGAGGAATATACGTTATTAATAGAAACATATTGTTGTATGCGTGTGCATGCGTGTGTGTATGTGTACGCGAGAGCGATGGAGAGACTGAGCAGGTGTTGATGTGTGGTTTTTCTATTGATGTATTCAGCTGTTTATGAATAGACACTGCTGACAGATTCACACACTCATAATGCTGACAGTAGGCTCAGGAGGGGGAGGAAGGGAGGCGGCGGCTGCAGATGACCAGATTTGAACCTGTGATGTTTCAGCCCACATGACACATCTGTGACCACCAGTTGATCAACTTGCAATACAAAATGTGTCTACGAGGCCTGGCTGAACTAGTAGAGAACGGGCAGCACAGGTCACAGTCTAGTGAAGGCATTGGAGGGACTAACCTTGTTGAACACTGATACCAGTGGATGTAGTTAATGGATCGGTACTGGGGATTGGGAACTAATAGTCAAAGCTAAGTAGACAACTGGTAGACTTAGTGAACGTTTAGGAGATAACTGGTAGGACTAAATCTAGTAAAGGCTTTGAAGGATTAGAACATATTAGAGGAGCAACTAGATTTATAGAAGGTTAGAAGACTGGCAAAGGGATTGGTAGTATGACTGGCCAAAGTCTACTGGAACACTGGTGCCGACTGATAGAACAAGTCAAGGTCTCGTAAAGGCATTGAAAAGACTACTCAAGGTCAAGTAGAAACTGGCAAAACCGGTTGTACTGGTAAAATAATTGATATAGTGGATTGGGAATTGTAAGGACGAGTCAAAGTTAAGAAGAAAACTGCAGGACATCAGAACTGGTTCTGGTCGACTATTCAAGGTCTTGTTGGAAACTGGTAATTCTAGTGGAGCCACTACAGGGACTGGGGATTAGGGATTTATGACAAATCAAGGTTATGTATAAACTGGTCTGACTAGTGGAGCTATTAGATGGCTGGTAGCACGAGTCAACGTCTAGTATATAACTGGCAACACTTGCAGAACTAGAAGACAACTAACAGGACAAGTCAAGGTCTATTCAGGCATTGGAAGGATAAGTTATGGTCGAGTAGAAAACTGGCAATGGATGATACGGGAATTGGGCACTGATAGGACTAGTCGTAGAAAAAAAAAAAAGTAGAAAATAAACGGTAGGACTAGTGGAACTGTGAGGTTACAATGTGGTAAAAACACTGGTAATTCTAGCAGAACTATTGAAATGACTAGGTCTAGGGACTGGGAATTGGGGATTGGACTAGTCAAGGTTAAGTATAAAATAGTAGGGCTTATTGTTTATTTGTTGTTTCATTTTTCTCACTGTCATTGTTTGGCAATACACTTGCTTGCTTCTTTTTAGTATTGTTCTATTTCCCCCTTTTGTTCTATATTGATTATTTAGTTAAATTATTTGTTAGTTTATTCATTTGCTGTTTTCATCAGTTTTCCTATTCTGCATTCATTCTGCCTTTTGTCCTCGATAATGAGCGACTGAAAGCTCCTCTCCTCCTCTCACGATGCCATGAGCTGAGAGCGTGCGAGCAGCGCAGAGACAGCGAGACAGTGAACGAGGGATTTCCCCTGAGACAGAATGGCTGTCATAACCCGCTCACCCTGAATATCATCACCTCAGTGATTCAAATACACTGTGCGCTCTGTCTCTTCCTCGCAGCGCGTCGGTCGATCCTCACGAGTGTCCCTCAGCGTTCACGCAGGCAGGCAGGTGGCGATTCTCTGCTGTTTGGTTTGGCTTTTCCCTTCTTTGCTTTTTGTTATCGGGGGGAGCAGATGATAGAGGGGAGAGGGGGGAGGGAGGAGGAGGAGGAGGAGGAGGAGGAGGAAGAGGTGGTGATACAGCTGTCTCCCCGCCGATGATGTGGAGTAGTTTCCTGACTCGAGGTAGGAAATCTTTTTTTTTTTGTCTTATTTGTGTCGGGGCTCCTCTACATTAAGCCATTTGGATTTTAAATGTTTGCGTCTTTTTTGGTTTTGTTGTTTTTAACCTGTAATGTGTGAGGCGTGTTCTTTGGGGGGTTGGTGGGGATCACATGACCCGCAGGTCGTGACCTGGGAACTGTGGTTGCACTCTCTCTGCTCAAGATGTGAAAACTGTCATCGTCTTACAGACATAATCAGCTGTTCATCACAGCTGGATTATAATTGTTACGACGACGATTATTTCCACATCACATTTTCTTGGGGCTATTTTGTACTTTGCTGGAGTGTTATGACAGTTCATCTGATCAACCAATCAGTGCAATGCTATTGATCTGCTTTGGCTTGGAGCTAAAATATCTGGAAACAGTGTTTTCTCTTGGTTGTGGTGTAAAGGTTGCGCTATGGATGAAGAGGAGATGAGATGAAAGATGATGGAAGCTGATTTGAACGGCAAAGGATGATGTTGCTAGACTTGATAATAGATACAATAATATAATTGAGTATAATTGTCATCAAAGAACTCATAGACTTTCAGATAAGATACACACAAAATATAGTTTTTTTTCTTTGCAGGCATTCTGTCCTAAACCCAAACTATTTCACCTGCTGATAAAACTGGATGAAAATGTTAAGAGATCACCAAAGTTATTACAATTAATGTTGAGTGGAAGACACGGGGAACACATCAAATCAAAAGCAAGACATGTGTTGCTACTTTGTTCTATAATGCTTTTCTTACTTGGGCTCCCAGTTTCACATCCATGTTAAGAGTTACCCGTCATTTTTTGTGCATTTTTCTACTAAAGAATGCGTACAGTCACAACCTCCGTCTTCACAAACAACTCCGCTAGGTTTCGACGACAAAACAAAAATATCTTTGGAAGTGCCGTTACTGGCAAACGCCATGTGGCAAATCAATCAATGCTGAGCTCCCATTTCACATGGGGAATTTAACAGTGGCCTACCGGGTGAAGGATCCGTGTCGGTTGGACCCATCCACCAATGTGTGGGCGCTTGCTGTGTTTATACTTCCTCGGTCATGATTACGTTGATGACATACTACAAATAACGATCACCTTTTCGTGGGGATCGCTGTGAATGCTGGATGAGTTTTCATGGCGATCCGTCCAATGGTTGTTGAGATATTTCACAAAACAAAACACAAGTGAACTCCATGGTGGTGCCGTGAAGTCAGAGGATCGCCGCTTTCGGCAGAATTCACCATCCATCCAAAGTGTTGGACCGACCAACAGAGCAACATTTGCTATCCAAAATCTGTTCCCATCAGCTATTGTTTTCTCTTTGTCTGTTTGCCAACTTTGCCACCTCGGTGATGTGCAGATGGCGATGTAGCTGAGTGGATGTTCTCTACTGCTTCAAACACGACAACGCTCTGCAGCTTCTCCGGCTTTATCTGCTCACTCTTCAATGAGGACGAGGAGCTTCTTCTGCTCACTTTATTATGGAAATCTGATGTTTTCCAGGAATGTCCTGAGCAGAATGAACATCGTGGATCCAGTTTACACTTCTGAAAGGTTCCTGGACGAAACTATATGTGATTAGATGATAAATTAGGGTTTCGCTGAGGCCGAATCTGTGGCTACTTCCTGTCTGTCTGTCTGGCATTCCTCTGATTATAGATAGCGTGACTGCCGTGATTACCCACACACTGCTGCTCATCATCACAACACAGTGTGTGTCTGTGTGTCTCCGTTACATACACAGACATCCCTCACCGTTTCTTTTAAATGTTTTCACTTTTTCTCAGAAAAACACCTGATGTCCAGTGTTTCCATGGTTACATACAGGGACACCGGTGCTGCATTCTGGTAGTCTTGGCTGGATTTTCTCAATAAATCTCATTGTAGCCGTTTTCATTTCTCCCCAAGGATAGTTTATATTTGGATTGAACAGAGCTGAGCTCATCAGCCATGTTTTCCATTCTGCAAAAAGTGTTAATTTACCCAAAATCCATAGCTATTTATTTCCCATCTCGACGTGGGACTTAGTTTGTTATTGCCGTATAAAACATAGAGCGAGAGATATTTCATAAACCACAGGTCAAATTTCCAATATTATCTGCATTTTTTTTATCTCCACTGCTGGTAAGGCTGAACTAAGTGATCAGCATGTTGTTTGTTCCGTCCCACACTTTAATCTACAACGTTAGTTTGGTGCTAATCAGATGATTCGGCGGTTTCTTACTGAGTCTCAGACTGGAGCTGTCCTGTCTGCTTTCATATTCCTGACTGGTCTGATGCGAGCGTTCGTGCATCTCTTTGTGTGTGTGTGTGTGGTATTTTGGATGAAGAAGGATCCGAACGTGACCTACTTAAACACACACACACACACACACACACACACACACACACACACACACACACACACACACGCAGGCTTGTTATGCTAATGTGTGTGATTCTCTGCATAATAATAATGCAGTGTGATGTCTAATGCTGCCGTCAGCAGCAGCGCTCTTTAAGTCGACGTCGCTCTCCCTGTGGATAAGGAATGTTTTAAGATGCAGATGAAGGTAGTGGGACATGTTCTCCTCCCAGTAGGATCACTGGTGTATTAATACCCAGCGTGCTTCCAGGCTTCATCTTCAGCTGCAGTGGGAAGCCAGTGAGGGATCCTGTCCCTATACTGTAAGGAGATCCGGGGCAACACTGGACCCGTAAAGGCGACCCTACACTTATATCCTCATGTACCCCTTCGGAGCAAATAGTCTGTTGTAACTTTGAGAGTTTTTTTTTCATTGCTCCACAGGACGGGGTTAGAAAATTAACATGTTGCTCATCCTAGTGTTTGTTTAACCAGGACACAAATATAAAAATGACATTTTGTAGTTTAAAGAGGTGTTATGCGCTGGAATGAGTGCTGCAGGGACGATGTATTTTTTTAAGATTACCTCAGCATCACTCTGGTTCCCTCGACAAAAGTCCAAAGGGACTTTTCCATTGGATTTAGGATTATTGCAGAAAATAAACTCTGTGGCAAAGAAATGTTCAAGATACTTGACATTTTTATTCAGCAAGATAATCTGGATTTTTTTTAAAGCATAAATGCATTCAACAGAAGTAAAAAAGTATATAAACAAACTACACTATGGTCACATGACTTCACGTCACCACCACTAAGCTAGTAGTCGGCGTGGTAACGTTTAGTCTCACTTAGCCACTTGTTAGCAACCGCTTCTTTTTCAAGACTCATCTAAACTCCAAAATTGGTGTAATCAATGACATTTTATCCCTGGGAACAAAACGTAAAAGTCTTTTCAGCCTATGTTAACCACAGACCTTTTATCAGGCATCGAACCAAGAACCCATTAAAAACAGCATTGACTTCGAGGCCGAGGGAACCAGGAATGTAAAAATGCTGACTCCTTTCCTGCAGACAATGTACACTAATACAAACACAAGTTATTTTTAAAGACGCAATTAAAGAAGCGCTTCCCGCCTTTACTGCGTCTACTCCGTCTGTGGCTGGAGTCGGTTACAGTGCTCAACTGAAACATCTGATATCACACTTTGTACTTTACTTGAATGTGTGTGGTATTGACTGTGAACCAGCTGGTTTTGTGCTCCTCAATTTCTCCCTCACATACACACACACACTTGTAACGAGAGATGGTGTGAACCGAAAGCAACTGCCACAACACACGCACACACACGCACACACACACGCACACGCACACACACACACACACACGCATGAACACACACTCTCTCTTTCCTCCTTTCTCCTCCAGTGTGGAGGTCTCCCTCTTGTCTCTCTCTCTCTTTTACCCTCTCTCCCTCACACATACACACTCCCTCTCTCTCACTCTCTATCTTTCGTCCCCAGGGATAGAGTTTCTTCTCCGTGGAAGAAATGGCAGCGGAGGATTAAGAAGAAGTGACACACACACACATACACACACACACACCTGACGCTCAGGGTTTGGGCGTTCAGATAGCGATGACACATGCCACTCTTAGTCCAGTCACCTGATACAGTCTCTCGCTCTCTCTCTCTTTCTCTCTCTCTCTCTCTCTCTCTCTAACACACACACACACACACACACACACAGACACACACACACACACACACTCTGAGTTGTGGGTGTGCATGGCTTTTGCTCAAACACAGACCGAGGACAGCAGAGTAGATGCACATGGACAGAGTTGGGAGGAAAAAGTGAACCTGGATCGAGGGTAAAGAAAAAAAAGACGCCTGGTTCAGGTAGGAACCTTTCATTTAAATTAATGCCATCATCTTCAGCGCCGTCCTCCTCTTCCTCAGCCTCAGGCTTCATCACTTCCTGCTGTCTGTGTGAGAAACGTCTCTCGCTGCTGTCGGTTTCACTTTAACTGCAGCCGTTCACATCACTTCACAGTCTGATTAACAGCGCCAGATGCTCAGTTGGATGAGGATATAATGAAGCTGTTATAATGATATACTGACACCCACACCACAGAAAATACCACGTCGCACATCTCGCCTCCAGTACGCCACTCACACCTTCATCCTCTGAAATGTGTTATTTCATATCGAGAGGTGAGCATTCTGTGTTTGGAAAAATGAGGATGAAAGAATGCCAGATGAGTTGTTTGAGTTGACTTTTCTACTTTTTAGTAAAGATACGGATAAATATACACACACACACATATATATATATATATATATATATATATATATATATATATATGTATATTTTGAATATATATATATATATGTGTGTGTATATATATCCATATGAATATATATATATGTGTGTATAAATATATATATGTGTATATATAATAATAATAATGCATTTCATTTTTATCGCACTCTTCCTTCAAAAGAATCTCAGAATGCCACACATATAGTAAAAACAAATAAATATAATATATCTGTATGAATACATATATATATATATGTGTGTGTGTGTGTGTGTGTGTGTGTATAAATATACATATACAGTACTCTTTATAAAAACGGCACTGTTGTAGGAACTTAAAAAGCGTCATCATCATTTGAACCTAAAATCTGCACTCTCCAATGCATTTATTAAATTTGATCACCCTTTAATTTATGATGCAATAGTTTTGTTTTGTTTATTGTTTGTAACTGTGTCCTAATCTCATCAGTGCAGTGAGAAAAAGTCGGTCTGTTTCAAAGCAAATCAGTCAGGTTTCATGTCTTATTTCAGCAAGAGACACAACCAGTGTTTAGACAGGGTCACATTAGGGATAATAATAATGAAACGCATAATCATTAACATTGAAGTCATTCTGCAGCACAATGACTACTCTTTCTGTAGATTTCGCTACTGATGCTTTTGTGTTTATTTTGATTTTTTTTTTATGCAGGACTCTTACTACTTTTTTGACCACATGATGAGTATTTGAGCTAGTGGGCTTTCCAAATATCAGTCAACTGTAAATTAGCAAACTCATCAGCTTATTAGCTCAGGGGACAATAAATTCAAGAGAAGTATTTGCTGCTTGGTCTCCTGTTTCATAATCCTTCCTCTTCAGTGGCGCAGTCTGCATCAAACTGGATGGTGCAACGTTTCTGATTTTTACGGCTCTTTATTCCCTCAGAGGTCAGCGCTGTCAACTCGGCTTACTAATGACCAAGAATCTTCTGCTGGGCTTAAAGTGAATCCGCCGTATGTGTTGAAGCTGAAGTCTGGACAACAAAAGAGCCAAGATGATTAACGACTGCATGACATCAAAGTATCTGTCAATCAGAAATACAGCGGTATGACTGAGACACTTTGATATCTGCGTTAATATATTTAGAGCGTAACTGTTTCACAGAGGACCCCCCCCCCCCCCCCCCCCCCCTCCCTCTAGCTCAAACCAGCATGCAGCTCATCGTGGCAGACGTCGTTCTGTCGCTGTACATTTCCCTTCACAGCAGCGTGCTGTGCAACAGTCACAACATTTTAAGCTGTTAAATTAAAAAATGTCAAGCTATTGTGCATCTTTCTTTCTTTTTTAAAGGAAGATGTCATTTTCTTTAGTTGGTCTGCAAAAGTATCACTATTATTTAAATGTGCCACAGTCCCTTCATTGCTGGATGTGTACAGCTTTTAATACAAACTAAGTTTATTCCTCTCTACTTATCTTTTATCTCACATTTGTTTGTGGAAAAGCAAACCAGAAGACAAACCCAAGCACACACAAAGGGCAAGAGAATGATATTACGGTCCTTTATTATTGCATTCTTGCATTACAGATGAAAAAAAGGGGATCCTTGAGGAGGTTCCATGAGTTCCTGAAGTGGGGATATTGTGATTGATTTTGACCAAAAAGGAGAAGAAGTATATGTCATTGTTTGTGGATAAACCATCACCAACACACATCATTATCCAGAGTATTTATACACGTCTTGAACATGACTGGAAGGGATTTTTGTTTTTTTTCAAACTGCTGGGCTTGCATATGTGCACCTTTCCACACCCTCGATCATTGCAAATAGTTTTTTTTTCTATGCGTGGAAACACCAGGGATGCAAATAAATGTGACGTTCGTCCCATTTGGATTCATAAACCAGCGGGGAGGGGATGTGAGTAATTAAATATCAGACACACTTCCTAGCAACCACGGCCCTTGGCTAAATTATGGCGGCGGTTTGTGACAGATGACACAGAGCTCTGCAGGTCAGATCGGTTACAGGAGCCTTAGTCTGGAGCTGATGATACAGCAGAGCACTGTGTAAGATTTTCCTTCTTACATCTTCATCACATGATAACGTGTGAGTGTGTGTGTGTGTGTCTATGTGTGTGTGTTAGGTGTGAATGCCAGAGATAAACCTTTGGCTGCAGTCACAACCATAAATCTTACTGCAGCAGATAAAACTGGACTGACCAGCAGGAAACTGGACACTGGGCACACTAGGAATCAGAAAGGGTTTACATTGAATCCATAGGCCATTTAATCTCAGCAGCTGCTGATGCCAGCACACACACTGCACCGGGAGAGGACACTTTGATCGCTGACAGGTTTAGAACTGCATTTAAAAAGGTGAAATTCTGCGTTTAATAGCTCTGCCCATCGTCACGCTGCATTAGCCAGGATAAGTACTGGTGTGCAAGGCCGTTGACCTCCTCTGTCGGTGTATTAAACCTCTACAGAGGGAGACTTTATGGACACTTGGTGACAGGAGTTGAACAGTAAATTGTGTGAACTAATTGTCTGTTTAGCGACCAAGCTACCTCTGAGAACTTGTTTCCCCCTTTAGTAACTCTTTATTGAATGGAATAATGTATAATCCTTTTAGCAGTATTTATTCCTCTCTCCTTGTATGTGATCTGATTTATCAGCTCTATTACCAAACTAAAACTGGACCGTTCCAGTGCCGGACTGGTCTAAGCTGCTCAATTCCAGTTTCAAAATCAGTTCCAGTGTTGGAACCTCGCTAAACTGACAATGTTAGTTTGTTTACATGTGGTGCCACGTTTTGCGGATCTTCTGACCAATCGGCAACTGCCTGAAAAAAAAACTGTCTGGGTCGTTACTTAGTTGTTGGGCGGTTTTCAATGCTCGTTTCGACCGTCTCCATGCGAAGGCAGGAGCAGATGTGTGGCAGTATTTATAGCAGCTCCTTAGATCAGCAACTTACTGTAAGACAGAAGGGTTACTGTGTGTGTGTGTGTGTGTGTGTGTGTGTGTGTGTGTGTGTGTGTGTGTGTGTGTGTGTGTGTGTGTGTGTGTGTGTGTGTGTGTGTTGTAACAAGATCTCAGAGGATAGGAGGACCGAATTAAAATGACCCTGTCACCACAACATTCATCACACACACACATACCGAAACATACATTGCATATACTGATCATACAGGAAAACATGTCCGACTACACTCTTAATACGACTCTGTTTTTAGTATGTCGTACATTCACATTGTAAAAAATGACATAATCAAGTGCAGGATATCAATTTGAGTACAGCGTTGATGGACACTGAAAAACTGACACTGGAACATTTTTCTTTTTTATGTAAAGGCTAAAGCAGTCACGGAAAAGGCTTCAATAGTCACTTCAGGATGCTTTAAGGGTCCTTGAGATGGTTTAAGTTGTCCTTGAGGAGATTCTGTGGGTCCTTAAGGAGGTTCAAATGGCCTTTGAGGTAGTTTCAGAGGTCCTTGAAGAGATTGTAAGGCTTCCATTGTTCCAGAATTCAACACTGGTGACTGTCTCCGATGGGCCTTCAGGGGTTCCTGAGGTAGATTCAGTGGTTCAGTTGGTTCTTGTGTTATTTGAGTTAGAATGTCCTGAAATGTCCTTCTAAGTTTTTTTTTAAGCTGGTTCAAATGGTCATTGCCTTGGTTGTAATGCTGCTTGAGAAGGTTGTGAAGGCACTGTGGTTCGGAAAGGGGGTTGAGAAACCACCTCCCACCACGCCTCTCCGATCACAAAATTGGGAGGCCCAAGGGTCATGGTGAAGTCTTTCTTAATGAAACGCCCATGTTTCTCCTGGATGGTCCAGGCGGTCTTGCAATCGGTTCAGTAGTCCTTGGTGGGGTTCAATCGGATCTTGTTTCGTGTGAGTGGTCCTTCAGGATGTTTTGAAGTTTCTTAAGGTCCATATTTGAGGTTCCTCTGTCCCACAATGTAATGATGAACATGTCCGCTGGTTTGGTGGTGTACTTCAGTTAGTCCTTAGTCACGATCCTTGGTACGGTTTAGTTATTGAGAATCTTTTCAAACATGCTCTACATCAGTCGCATAGTCTACCCCTTCAGAGGCCCTGTTAACTACATTCTGTCTACGAATGCTGACGGTGCATTCATATTGGTTGGTAGTACAAAGTAAATTCATGTTCGGGACCGTTCTGCACTAACATGATGTGATACAAACTGTCAATCAAACTGACATTGGAAACAACTACTCAATACTGCTATAATAAAAATGTCTACCTCAGCGGCTCGGGTTGGAGTTCACCCCAGGGCCCTTTGCTGCTTGTCATCCCCTCTCTCTCTCTCTCTCTCTCTCTCTCTCTCTCTCTCTCTCATAACACAGACAAAAATTCAGTTTATTTAGTTGTGACAGTCTATAGGAGTTCAACTTTAGTCAACCAGCATTACATCTTCATTGTGACTGCATTATTGACACATTACGCCGCGTTACATAGGGACTAATTTGTATCTACAACCATAAATAATCTCCCATCTAATAACAGCACAGTGACTGGGATCTGAGAGGTTTTGTGTCAGGCTACATGCATTTTATTGAAGCTGTGTTGTGTCATGCTTTTCTGACTTAACCGTAACTTAATGATGAACTGTAGTGGTAAATAGAGACAATGACTCACTGCTCTGCTATATGAGGATAAACTCTCACAGCAGCATCACAGCTCACCGCTAATCCACAGCTATCTTAATGTCAGTCGGAAAACACACCCACAGCTGACCTGGCCTGGCCTGTCTAACCAAACCCCTCAATCCAGTTTATTTGAATCAACAGTTAAGGGTTAGAACTGGATTCAATATGTGTCACAATGGATTATAGTGCATTTATAATGGGTTAGAATGGGTTATAAGGCATTTGGAGTGGGTTAGAATGCATTATAAAGCATCCAGACTGGGTTAAAATGGGAAACACTTAATTTACTATGTCTTAAACCTTTTTTAGCCCCAAGCCCCGCGGCGCCCATTATCGGATAAGAAAAGAGAAAAATAAGTCAAGTGACGTTACCTAAAGGATCTCCGGAACCACAACGTTGATTAACTTCATTTAAATTGCTGAAATACAGTAAAGCCCTGTGGGAAGAGTTCTATCGGCTCAGAAAAAATGTAACTTACCGTTAAGTTTATGTAATTACATAAACCCTGTAACCTCGCCGTCGCTTCCGGGCGGCGTAAGGTTTCACTAGATCATTAATAAGGTCACTTTACAAAGTCGGATTTCAATAAAAGACACCTCCTCGTAACCCTACGAGCTTGTAGGAGTCTAATAAAGCATGATATATCCTATATTAGTACCTGAAAAATCCAAAGGCGGCCGGACTGTTTTTGTATCCCTACTCTCCTTCGACATTTTCGACGGCGCAGGCTTCCGTGATCGGTGGAGGTTTCTTCTAACGCGTCACACGTCTTAAGCGGAAATGTATGCACAGTTAGATACCCAGCAAGCCACAAACCGACCATGTTTAGGCATACAGGTTATAACTTTTACATTTTTGAATGGAACAACACAGTTTTTTGACTGAAACTCCTTCGTTACACCCCAAGGCTTTGTTTTGTGATTCTGATTCTTTAGGTCATTATCTTTACAAAGAGGGGTCTTATCAGATTATGCTCAGATCATGTTAGATGTTTATAGTTATGATCAAAATATGGTTTAACAGTTTCATTTTTGGAAATATACATTTTATTCAAAATAAAATTCTGAAAAAATCAATATAAATGAACACAAGTATTAGAACTCATTTGGGGTTCATACGACTACTTGAACAGACCTCACTAAGGCCTCTAGAAGGGCTTCTCACCCCCTAGGGGGGGGGCTTGGGGCTCGGAAGGTTAAAGTACATTCAAAGTGAGTTAGGATGGATTATAAGGCAATTCAATAGGGGTTAGCATGTGTTTTAGGGCCTTTAGATTGGGTTAGCATGGGTTATGAGACATTTAGAGTAGGTTCAAATGGTAACAGTTCATTCGTTAAAATGTGTCATGATACTTTCAGAGTGGTTTATGGTTTTTAAGGCATTTAGGTTGGGTTAGCATGTGTTATAAGTAATTTAGAGTGAGTGCAGTTCATTTAGCGTTGGTTAAAATGGGCCACAGCACATTCAGTGTGGGTTAGGATGGTTTATAAGTAGGGATGTTTTGAACAAGTTTTTTCCCCCCAATCCTGATCCAAGTCATTTAATACTGAGTATCTGCTGATAACCAAATCTGATCCACACTTCAAATAGGCTACATTAAAGTTATTCAAATCCAATGTATAAGCTTCACGATTGAATAATTTTGCATTGCATTAAGAAGAAAAATAATTGCATCCACGCCAATCCTAAATATTCTTTTATTTTATTTGACTTTTTATAAAAAAGTATCATGAAACAAACCCTCTGTGCAATCTTGGGATTTTTCTGTAACCTTTAAAAGTGTCCTCTGGTGCTACAGTGCAGCCTTTGTTACTTGAATGCACGAATGCACAGATTACATTAATACATTACTCTTATTGGCTTTTTGCTCGTGGGACTTTTGATGCTATGAGTGGTGTGGTGAGCGTGTTTTCTTTGGTCCGCCTGCTACCGCTGTCTGTGCTGTTCGTGGAGAACCACAGAACGCAAGAGGCTCTAACACTGAGCTGAAATGAAACGGTTGCACATTAATTAGGTAAATAACATAATGCATGTTTCACTGCTCTAAGAGCTCAGTGGAGTGGAGTAGAGACAGACAGTGGAGCGATGGAGAGTGGGCACTTGTGTGAAACCTGATGTACATTTCATCGGATAACAGGCAGACGATCCCGATCTATTAAATAAATGCTTTGATCAGTAAATAATTAGTTGGATGGATTTATTGTGTATTTAAAATGGGATAGAATGGTTTACCGAACTAAACTTGGACACAACCAGTAACTTCTCTTCTTTTTCTTCTTCTTCTTCTTCTTCTTCTTCTTCTTCTTCTTCTTCTTCTGCTTCATCCTCCTGCTCTTCTTCCTCTTCTTTTTCTTGTTGTTGTTGTTGTTGCTCCTCCCCCTCCTCCTCCTCTTCCTCCTCCTCCTCCTCCTCCTCTGTCAGGGCCGATTCAGTTGCTCTCAGTGTTTCCTCCCACACTATGTTGTTATGAAAGAATTCACTGCAGGGCTTCTGCAGTCTGTGACTCTAAACATACACAGATAGAACAAATACACTTTCGCTTCATCAGATCTACTTTTTATATTTGTGTATACTGTGTATGTGACATGTCCTCATATTAAAGTTGGATTCACGATTCGCACGTCGGATGCAGCACTACTTTTCCTCAAACGGCCCAACGCACACATGGATGTGTAAACTTAAATGTGTATCGTAATGTTCTTCGCTAGCCCCTGTCTCTTTAAATGGAGATGAACTCTTCGTGGCCCTGTGGCACCTGAGCACATGGACTCATTATGTGAGCCACACATTCACCTTCTTGCTCTCGTTTTGTATTAACTCTGCCCCCAGCAGCTGCAGCTCCATATGTTCCTTGTGTTGTTACTGCAAATCAGCTGCTCAGGTCTCCAGGTGGAAATTATATAAATATCAGTGTGAGTTGGATTTCCGTCATTTGTGCTTCTTCGCCAAAGAAGGGTACATTTACTCAGAGGTGTCAAGTAACGAAGTACAAATACTTCGTTACCTTACTTAAGTAGAAATGTTGGGTATCTATACTTTACTGGAATATTTATTTTTCAGACGACTTTTTACTTCTACTCCTTACATTTTCACGCAAATATCTGTACTTTCTACTCCCTACATTTTAAAAATAGCCTCGTTACTATTTCATTTTGGTTTGTTTTCACTCCGGCTCGTCATCGTTCAAAAACACACACACAAAAACCCTCTCCGCCTCGTTGCCCACAGATACGTGCGCGCGCACACAGGTGAGCGCTGAGCACACACACCAGCGGACAGAGAGCGTCGAACAATATGTCGCGTGAAAAGCAGACCGCTATATCTGCGATTTAAATGCTCCCAGGGTGAAGATGCAACAGCAGCTCTCATGTGAAGAGCTTTTTAAAAATTAAAAGCTTTGGTTTTCCACAATGAACTATTTAGTATTAACTAAATATGAGTAATTTTTTGCACAGATAGAACTTACACAAAACATTGTCTGATGGGGCAATCTGATTTACTTGAAAGTGATTGCAATTTTCTTTATTCTGTTATTTATAAAAGCACAGATGAGTCACACAATTATGTTATTTACAGAAAAGGTTTGAGAACCACAGCTTTAAGTGTTTGTGTCGGAGTCGCCGCCGCCGCCTATTTTGCACTATTACAATACTTATAGGCAACTAGTTATCATGTCTTCCGCTCCATTAAACTCATGTTAATGCTCAGTAGTACATATGTGGTACTTTAATGTATTTGCATTGTAATAACATGTGATAATTTTAAATGGGCATATATGCAGCTGAAACGGGTAGCCTAGTGCATCCCACATTTTTCAACATAACATTTTAAAACATTATAGTCATTATGGCCTTTATAAAAATGATTGTTTTGGGGGAGGTGGGGTAGTGCACTATAGGCCCCTGAGACGCGGCTTAAGAGTTTGTCCTTAATGGAAAAAAAACATTCCCCTTACATTACTTTTACTTTTATACTTTTAAGTAGTTTTTAAACCAGTACTTTTACACTTTTACTTAGTAAAAAGCTTGAGTTGGTACTTCAACTTTTACAGAAGTATTTTTAAACCCTAGTATCTATACTTCTACTTGAGTAATGAATGTGAATGCTTTTGACACCTCTGCATTTACTGACCTGCTTACGTTAACACAAATGGTTACTGATCCAACAGTTTATCAACACATTACTAGGCCGACTGGAAAACTGGGCTACTTTGTGTCTAGACGTGATCAAGTATCTGAGTGGACAAATATGACGTGCGGAGTTCCCCAAGGCTCCACTTTGGGGCCTCAACATGTTTCCACTGATTACGGAAAACAATCAAATAGGTTTGTTTGTTTGCATCGAATGTATTGTAATGTTGTTATGTTTTTAATTCTGTATACACATGACATCGATGGCACTGTCCATAGGAGAGGGATCCCTCCTCTGTTGCTCTCCCTAAAGTTTTCCCCTCCTTGTTAAAGGTTTCTTTTTTTTGTTGGTGGCATGCACGATAAACGTGTCCATGCAGTTATCGTCTGTAGTCTGTTCTCTACTGTAATGGTGTCCATACAGGCCTCCCTAAAAATGGATTAGGCGGGTGCTGATTCAGCCTGCTGCTGCTTGAGTTCTCAAGACCGATCACATCAGTTCAGTTATAAGGTCTTAAGATTGGCTTCCTGTATGTCAAATCATTTAAATACTACTGTTGGTGGACAAAGCACTGAATGATTTAAGGCCAAATTACGTTTCTGATTGTCTGCTACATTGTGAACCATCCAGACCTCTCAGGTTGTCTGGAACAGGTCCACTTTCTGTCCCCAGAATCACAAAGAAATACGGAGAAGCAGTTCAGCTTTTATGTACCATATATCTGGAATAATATCCGAGAAAATTGCAGGTCAGCTGCAACCCTCACTTCTTTTTAATCAAGGCTGAAGTCTTTTGTTGTTTGCCCGCTGCCTTTTATTAAATCATTTCTGACACTGCACTGTACCTTTGATTCTTGCATTACACCTGCCGTATTCTATTTCAGCTTGTTATTTTAAATTCTCTTTTTATGTTTTTAATTGTATGTAAATGTCCTTTTATAATGTGTTTCTCTTGCATTTTGTCTTTTGATGTTTTATGCAAAGCCCTTTGAATTGCCTTGTCTTGCCTTGGAAAGAGAATCAATTTATTTATTTATTTTCTAAAGGTATTTCGTCTTGTTTGTGACTTCCTACTCAAACCTTACAGAAATAGTGAAATAGGATTTTTTTATTTGTTTTCCAGAACGGGTTGTGTCTTCAAAGGTATTTTCATAATTTTACTGGCGTCTCCAGCTTGCCTGGAATGATGACATTTTTTTTCAAGCGAAACACACATTTAAATGCAATATGTGCGTTCCATTGAAGAAGAAGGCGAGAGCGGAGTGGTGCAGTCTGTAAAAATGTTATATTAAAATATTGGTTTTGCCCTGGGCAAAAATCGTATTATTTAGACCAGAGCGTACACATCTGTAAGATGTGTTGTTTTGTTATATTTACAGAAGCCTCTTTCTGTAAGAACATGCAAAGTATTAAACATGTTTTTGCCATTTTGAAAGGATTTTTTGTTAGACGTTAAATGGACCGCCAATCACCACCAGTGATGCCCCAGAAACTAAAGAACACACAAATCAATAACGATGTCATCAGATATTGTGAATCCATTATTCAGACTCTCTCTGTCTGTTTCCAGGAAGTGGGTGTGGTGCAGTGGGCGGGGCTTTGCCCGGGTTAATTGGCGCCACTGGTCCCTCTGTGATGATGAAGCCATTCCTGACGTTTCCTGTCGAGACGACGTCGCCAGTCGGCCTTTTTCCAAACTTCAACACGGTATAACTTTGTGTGTGTGTGTGTGTGTGTGTGTGTGTGTGTGTGTGTGTGTGTGTGTGTGTGTGTGTGTGTGTGTGTGTGTGTTCTTATACATATGACTTTTTGAGGACCAATTTGAGTTTTAGACCTTCAGAGTGAGGACATTTTTGGAAAGTGAGGTCATTTTGGCAAAGGCCTGTTGGTTTTAAGGTTCAGGTTAGAATTGCAGTAAGGGGTAGGCATTAACCTCTTAACATTCCTGTAAAATTTGACGAAAAAAGCCTATCCAGGTATACCCAAAGTAAATTGCAAGCTGTACTTGAACTATTTGGAGTAAATGCATGGTCTTGGTGTCTTTTGAAAGGTAACAATCTGAAGCTTTTTTCCCTCAATAGTCAGAATCACGTTAAGTGCTGCTGACACTAAGTTATATGAGTTTGAACACACTAAAGTATAAGGTTTTTATTTCCGCCTGAACATTTCTTTGTAAATAGATGCCTGTAGATGACTATAAATGGGACTTATGGACTGGAAAACACAATGGGACCATAGCCTGAAGCCTTTTCTAGTCTAAGTAAAAAGTTGATAACAATATCACAGAAAATGAATATTTTACACATGTTTTTCTATTGAAATGTCTAGGCGTTTTTTCATTTTGAGACTGAAAATATTCCTGATATATATACTATATACCTATTAAAAAGGCTTATAGTCTTGCAAACTTATATAGGTACTATTCATATATACTACCAGTATTGCTGACACAGAGAAAATGAAGTATAAATGCATTTTTATGCTAATTTACACTTCAGACTGAAGCTCTACAGCAGCTGTCTCTTCTCATCAAATTGAAGGCTGTTGGGACTATTTGCCCCCCCTCTTCCCGCCTATCTTTGTTTAGGCAATTTCATTGGCTGTCCGAAACGCCTGTCATCTGACCTGTACGACGCAGCAGACGTGAGCCACGTAAGAAAATAGAGGCTGAGCCTAAACTTCAACGTAGCTTCTGGTTGGGTAATGTAGCTTGTCAGTCAGGACATGAAGCTCCTATTGGTTCAAGTGGGGTCTCCTTGGAACCGTTAGATTTCGGCGGACATTTTGATAGCGAGTTTGTAGCTGTGCTCCAATGCAAACATAACTTTCTGCTAAAAACGAAACTACTTTCGTTCATAACTTTCAGCTGCAATGGAATGATGCAACGCCAGTTGGTGGATATTTATGGATGTAACCACGTGTTTTGGACTAAATCTTTTATGGGATTTATTTTTATTGGACCTTTACGACGTAACAACGCCGTTTTTGTTGGAATATTATGGATTTATGGATCAATATGAGGCGTCATCGATGGTTGTCTTGATTTTCAAATCGCTTGTTTGTTTGTTGTTGTCTGACAAAAGTATTGATTGTAGCTGCTGTGGTGGTCTGATCTTGAAACGGAGTGAACAGCTGGAATCACAAGAATCGTAGGTTTCCAGAAACATATGGCACTCGTACCGAACTATAAATAGATGTACAGTATACAACGGAATGTACAACGGAATGTACAGTGTATAGTTAAAATGGGCGCTCGCGCGACAGCAGAACGTTAAGAGGTTTTAAGTTCTGTTGGTTAAGGTTAGGGCAAGGTGGTAGGAAAGGCATCAATCAATGACGGTCCTCACAGAGATAGAAGTACAGGGTGTGTGTGTGTGCGCACGAGTGTGTGTGTGAGGGACAGTAACAGTGACAGTGTGCTGTAGCTGAAGGCGGTAGAGACTGATTGTGATAAAGAGACCTGTCACTTTGTCAGCATCACTCTGTCATCACTGTTTAGCCAAGCAGGCTGCTGACCTCTGACCTTTGTGTGTAACCCCTGCAGATGGACCCGGTGCAGAAGGCCGTCATAAACCACACCTTTGGTGTTAGCTTGGTACCCAAGAAGAAACAGGTCATCTCATGCAACGTCTGCCAGCTGAGGTTTAACTCTGATGTAAGTGTCTATGTGTGTGTTTCTATGTGTGTTAAACCTGTTCACTAAATCTGATTATTCACACTCTTCCAGACATTTTGATGACTGTATGCTTCTATGATCATCTTCCTGCCCTCTCTGCATCTTCACATCTGCACTCGGATTACGCTGAAATATACATGTCTGAAGCACATTTAGAAGACATGGGGACATTTCTGGAAATCCTCTTATTTTCTGTCAAAGCTATCTGATTTGCTCAAACATGGCTAGTCCAGAATATGGACATGAGTTTTGAGATGCAGTCACTGCACCCAGTGTTTGTTGGTCAACAAATAGCTGACTATAGCTCAACCCCAAAACAGCAGGTGTGTACAATCAGGTATATTATATATGCCATCTATATTATTCCAGGGCCGTTTAAATGACACTCAGCTCGTTCACATAATGACTGCTAAGAGGTGCAAGCTGCATCGTTGATGACACGCCAGTCAATCGTGACTAATTTATGAGCTGTTAGAATTATTCATGAGTGAACATGAAAACAGGAATCAGTGTTGAGGAGAGCAGAGGAGACAAGAAGAGGAGTAAAAGGGCAGTATTAACTCAGTCTAATAAACTGAATAAAAAGCTGACTCACAGAGCTTCCAGACAGTCACATGAGGACACTGTTAACCTGGAGGTTTGTCTCTGTCACTCTGGGATTGTTTCAATGCGTGGTGACATTTAACATGACGGATGTTGTTTTTACAGTGTAGAGGTTTTCTGTTTGTCTGAACCTTTCACACTTAAACATTTCAGACTGCACATATACATCTCAACACAGAGGCTCGCAGACACTTATGGTCCAGGCCTAATGACTGAATGAAAGTCTCCATCCCCACCTGGTGTTAGCAGACTAACTGCATTTGGATATCGCATCTGGATAATGACAAACCATGCGGCAATATCTATGCCTGAAGCGCCTTAAACTTGTATTCTTTCTAATGGCCATCAGGGGGCGACACCACTGGTTGCAAGAAGAAGTCTGATTGAATAGAAGTCGATGAGAAAATTACCCTACTTTTCTATAGTTTCAAGTCTTCTCCAATACAGCATGATGTTTATTTAGTAAATGATGGTCCAATTAGAGTCAAACAGACCATAAAGCAGGGTGTGCTTTAGGGCGGGGCTACCTTGTGATTGACAGGTCGCGACAACAGCGTTGTCTTGTCTGGGAGTTGTTTGTGTTTTTGTGCTTAACATTTTGTAGTATGCGGACAACTACTAGCATAATGCACTGTGATGGTTGAGTTGCATTGTGGGTAACGTAGCAGCAAAGATTTAAAAAGGAAGAGGATTGCGGAAAATAAATAAAAGATGATTAATCTGGTTCAATTTTGATGAAAAAATCCAACCAAGTTACAGGTGTGCAATGCTAAATGTATGCAGTACTCTTTTATGGACAATTTTCAGAAAGACGAGGTGAAATAAACCCTCCAGATTGTACAGAGTCTCCAAAGCTAGGGGGAAGAGTGGCTCGACAAGAAGTGACATCAGGACGTCTGTGGATGGCAGAAAGATGCCTCAACAGAAAGATATAACTTTTCTGTCTCTCCTATGTCTCTTGCTTCAGTCTCAGGCAGAAGCTCATTACAGAGGCAGTCGTCATGCCAAGAAAGTCAAGTCTCAGGAGAACAAGACCAAAGCCAAGCTGTCGATCGCTGGAGAGACCAATGGGAGCATCGCAAGTCCTGTTTGCCCCGCCCCTCCCGTCTCAGCGAGCAGCAGCGCCAATCAGCACACAGGTTGATTTTATTAACACTGATCTGAACATCGATGTTAATGTTGAGTACAGTTCGCATATCGTGAGGTGTTTTCATTTCTTCCTCTCTTTCCTTCTTTTCTCCTCCCTCTGACCCCGTCCTACCTCCAGATCTCTTATCTAGCCTCCCGGACTCGTTCCCTCTCAAACCCTTCCTCCTCCCCTGCTCCTCCTCGCCTTCCTCCTCCCCCTCCTCTAGCAGACCAGGCAGCGAGCCTCCTCCCTCCAGTCCCCCCACCGCTCTCCCCGCCCCGGGCCTCTTCTCCACTTCTTCCTCCTCTCCCTCTTCCTCCAAAGCCTCTCAGCTTCCCCCTCCTCCAGCGCCTGTCACCTCCTCTTCATCAGCTCCTCCTCCTCCTTCCCAGGCCTCCTCCCAAGATGCTCTTCTCTCAGGGGAGTCGGAGGAGGAGAAGGCAAAGAAGCTGATGTACTGCTCTCTGTGTAAAGTTGCCGTCAACTCTCTGTCTCAGCTGGAGGCTCATAATGCAGGTGAGGAGGAGTGAGAGGACGTATGGAAAGATCATCCGACACGATTTATTATTTCTTCACTAGGAGCTTGAATGATATTTAAATCACATGCTTCATAGACGTCACGATTCATTATGGACCCACCCACTTTTTCACCTCAGCCGAGCATAAATTTGCCCTTTTTTTATTTTTTGGGGGTTTGTTTTCTGTCATATTTCTTTTATAGCATCATTGAATGCTGAAAATGAAATGAAAACTGAAGGATGATTTAAGCACAATGGGTTTGTGGTCGTCATCTTGTTTCCTGTTTCATAGAAGTTTGGTTTTTCGTGTGTCCTGTTTGCAGGTTCAAAGCACAAGACGATGCTGGAGGCTCGGAGCGGCGCCGGGCCGATCAAGGCCTACCCCCGAGCCGGGGCCAAGCTGAAGACCGTCAGCGGCTCTCCACTCAAGGGCTCCGGCCTGCAGAACAAAACCTTCCATTGCCAGATCTGTGACGTCCACGTCAACTCCGAGATCCAACTCAAACAGGTAGAAGCACAGCGCAGTGAACGAACATTATTCCAACGTTACTTTAGACGGACGCTCATCTTTCACTGTTCCTCTCCGGACTCATGGTAGAGCAGCTTGATGTCTACGTAGAATACCGTGATTTAAGAAAAACAAAGCATGAATTGCTCAAATAATTTAGGCCTTTTCACAGAATGCATTTTTTTGACAATAATCACATGAAGGGTGGCTAAATTCCATTTAGCTGCTCAGTTTCAGGCTCTTGGTATTGTTCTTAACACCTGTTTCTTTACTTACGTTGTCTATGTCTTACTATTTAAAAAGGCTTGTATATGAGATATAAGCTGAGTCGCAAATCACTCCCTCATTACAACAGACACTCAATACTATAGGGATAAATAAATTGGGATTTCGGGCATTTATAAATCATTATGCATTGTCGACTGTTTTTGCACCTATAAAATGCATTGTGGGATTGTTCGCGTAAAGTAGGCTACATGCTACTTCATGGACACTACTTTGTTTTGCAGCTACTATTGTGAAATGTTTGAGAGCACTTATACTGTGGATTTACACACTATATAATATTGATGGTGAGAAACCCAGAAGAACATCAGTGTTTGTTGTTGTTGCAGCACATCTCCAGCAGGAGGCACAAGGACAGAGTGGCAGGGAAGCCCAGCAAACCCAAATACAGTCCTTATAACAAACAGCAGCGCAGCTCGCTCACTGTAAGTGTCTCTCTCTCTCTCTCTCTCTCTCTCTCTCTCTCTCTCTTTATTTCACATGTGCCTTGTTGGCATGAACCATAATGCAGTAGAGTATCGTGCAGATCAATAAATGCGTCAATAAAATATAAATGCTGCTATGACTCAATACTTGAGGACTGTAAGAAATCCTTTCAGAAGACATTATTTGCTCCTGGGTTTATTAATCAATACTTGCATTTGCTTTTGTATTTACTACATTTTTTCTCTCCTTGTTTGTTCTTCTTCTTGTCCCCTCTCCTCTCATCTCCACTCCTTGTTCCCTCTCCTCTCCTTTCATTATCTCCTCTTCTTGTCTCCTTTTCCTATCCTCTCCTGGTTTCCTCTCCTAATCTCCTCTCCTTGTTGTCTCTGCTCTCTTTATCTCCTTGACTCTCCTTGTCCCCGGTCCTCTTCTCTCCTCTCCTTATTGCCACTCCTGTTTCCTCTCCTTGCCTCCTTTAGGAGTTGGTGAATCCCCCCCTCTCTTCGTCCTTCCTCCCTACTCCCTTCACTCCTCCGCCGTGCTCCCTCACCTCCACCCTCTCGCTTCCTCACTCCTCTCTCTCCTCCCCGCCACTCCTCACTCGCACCTCCTCACCCCTCACCCAAACCATCTCTCTCTGTCCTCGCCCTCCGACCTCCTCGTCGCTCTTCCCCGCCTCCTTCCTGCGTCCGGCTCCTGGACCAATGAGAGCGAGCCAAGGATCGATCCTCTTCGCACCCTACTGATGGCAGCGTCGGCGGTGGGGAGTCGAACCTGGCGACCTTTCACTTCTGCCCTCCAGTTTGTTGGAGAGACATCAGCTCTGCGATCGTGTCTGCAGGGATTCAAACCTGCAACCTTCTCCCCTGACTGAGGCTCCAGAAGAAGACTTGAGAGGACAGAACCTTCGCCTGTCTGGATCTCCTTCTCGGGTCTGAAACGTCACAGCTTCACAGCAACCGCTGGCGATTTCATCCAAACCAGAACAGAACCGAGACTGAAGGTTTCCCACACATTCTGGAAAACCAGGGATTTTTTTTTTTACACAGTCATGGAAAAGTCCTGGAAAGATATACTGAATTGCCCTGAAAGTTCTAGAAAGCAATAAGTAGTCCTATAAGAAAAAAACATTATTTTTTGTGTCATTTTGATCATTCAGCTCATTCAACACATCCAATTATTAAAACATTCAACATGTGCATGGAAACATAGACAATCATTTATATATTTTTCTTTCTTTGACGTTATAACTAAGAAGAACCCCAAAGTACCTCATCGTGTTTGACAAATGACTCTTTGTGATAAAGCTAAAGCTGGGGTTTGTTTTGAATATATTTTTATTTTTATTTGAGGTAACAAAAATCAGAACTAGGATTCGTGAGGAACCAGCATTTACAAGAATAATCTCAAAAAACCTCTCAACAATGAAACCTGGTCCTGGATAAAATGCTCTGATTCACAGGCTAAAGATGCAGCTTGTGTTGAGACCAGACACAAAGGAGAAGACCAAGACAAGAAGGTGTGGGTCGGGTCCTCAGAGTTTGGAGGAGACCAACCTCCTCAGGACACTGCCGCTTTTTTCTTCCTGTGAACGGATACTGCAGATGTCTTCATGTGATGTAAGCACTGGGCTGTGATGCCATGATGTCCTTCCTCTAGTCGGCCCTGCGCTCATGTTCAACTCGTTCCTATCATACAGCGTCTTGAGAAAACAAAACAACAACTCTTTATAGAACAGCTAAACCATGTAGATATTAGCAAAAGTTAGACAAACATATAGTGCTTGTATGGGAGCCTCCATGTTGTCGCTATACAGTGCCAGCCAGCTATGTGAATCTGGTGAATACTAATTCCCTTCAACTGTATTTTATAATGTTTTTTACCCTAAAAAAAAACAATCAAATTTAAACATATTTAGACTCAATAACTAAACAAAATCCGCTTTAAAAAACTTAAAATGTGTACTATGTGTGTAATTTATGGCATGCAACCTTCCTCAAACTACTTTAAATATCACCAAGGACATCACCTGTCCTCAACAGAGGCTACAGCCCGACCAAGGTGGAATAGAGAGGAATTATCCTTTACTGGAGCAGCGATAAGAGGCTCAACTAATTCAACTCTCTCTTTTGGTTCTACGGCAAAACAAAATCCAAACAATAATCAGTTTTACCAGGTGCGCTCGTCCCATTAAAATGCGTCAAAATCTTCGGGACAGTTTGTTTTCGCCTCTTTTCGCTGTATGTTTGGAACCAGAGTTTGAAATGAAGTGGACGCCTCATCCTTATACCTGATGTCCACACTACTGCCTGTACCTGCTGTCCTCTCCACTGCCCTGCGTGTTGCGGACTCACTCTGGACCCGGCTACTTCCTGGTTTTACAGATAGAGGCCTTTCGTCCTGACTGTTGCCGGGTGTGAACGCTCGGTCGGTTTCAGTCTCCACCTTCCGGCTGTTTCTGAATCGGACCAGAACTCTCTGGAGTGTTTAGGCGTCTGAGCAGAAACTTCTACTGAAGCTGAGGAACTTCTTAAGACTTTTAACATGGTACTGGAACGTTTCACAGCCCACCACAACAAAGGAACGCTTTTTCTGAATGAAGCTTATTCCCTCTCCTTGAGGAAAGAGAACATCTACACATTTCTCCCGTTTGATTTTTCTGATCTCTGATAAGTTTCTTTCCAGTGTTGTAAATATCAACCCAAATGTTTGTCACGACTTTCGGTCCGTCCATCCAAATCCTAAGAGACATTTGGCCCCGTTACCGTTCCTCTAGTGCCACCTTCAGGGTACACATCTCACTTTTAGTTCTGCTCCTAGTAAGACTCTAAGAGCCGCTACTAATTAACATGTTTACGCATGACAAAATAACCCTCCTCTTAGCAGCTTTATTCTAAGCTTTCAACTGCAGCTGTCTCTGACTTTCTGCTGATGACGGTCCTCCTTGATCTTTCTCCGGCCGGCCGCTGACTCAGTTGGCGATGACCTTTGACCCAGTCAATGCTGTCATTGGTGTTTCCAGACAGATGATGTTATACTCATTCAGTCTCTCGTAGCTGAGGTGTATTTGTATTTATCTATTTGTTATGTATTTATTGCACCCTATCACAATACAATTATATATACTCACCACTTATGACTGTTGACATCTGAGCAGTGCCTGCCAGACACTAACAGATTTTAAAGGGCTGAAATGCCCGATCACAATGAGTTTCTCAATGAAAGAAAATAAAATAGAAAATAAAAACATTATCTTAAATGAGAAAATGTTTAAATCATAAGTTGATATAGAAAGGGAAAGATAGATATACTTGTCTAGGTACATGGATTCTACAGTCGTAACCAAATTAATTAATCAAAAATAATGAAGAAATCAAAATCGCACTGGACAAAATTGGATAATAGACCTAGAAATGTCAGGACGAACAGCAGATTCAATTTCAATTCAGTTTATTTTTTATAGCCCAAAATCACTAAATACAAATTTGCCTCGGAGGGCTTTACAATCAGTACACATCCCTGTCCCAGGACCTCACATCGGATCAGGAAAATGTTTCAGGAAAAATACTAGCAAATACTTTGTTTGTATTTTGTCTTGAGTTGTCTGTTCAGCCTCCCAAGCGTTGCACTAAATACTCGAGTTCAATTGCAGCCAACAGCGAGACTTACAATATTTAATTTTGTAATGTCTGTAACCCTTAATTACCCTCCATTTCCTCATACTGCCCTTTTTGTTTTGCTCTCATATGTGAAACAATAGCTTTCTATATCCTAATCAGGTGTTTTGTTTAAGTTCGGGGTCTGACCTTAGGAGATTTTCATCATCCTTCATCATGTAACATACCTAGGTCATGTGATGAGGCCTGAGCTAGCTCCAGTTGCTAAAGAAGGGAAGATGTGGTTGAAAGCTCAGGGAAAAAAAGCTGAAGTGGACATTTGAGTTGAGATTATTTTGTCACACAAACTGAATTTCCCGGCTCAATATTCGCGTATTGTCTTGTGTCGCCATCAATTTCAAATTGTGTGTTTAATGAACACTGCGGCCTGTAGGGGGCACCAGCAGAGCTTCCTTTTTGCATTTGTAGGCCTCTATGTAGTAAAGTTTGAAGAAATTAAGTGATGAGTGTTGTTGAAAGGTTGTTTACTCTAATTGGCTGGAGTAGACTTAAAGCAGAGGCTCACAGTTTCACACAAATCATTTTTCATAAAGAAATGTTAGTTGTTTGGTGTTTCTTAATACAAAGTCACATCTACATTTTGAGGTTTGAAACCAGCCAAACCTTTTAGAATACTTTCAGAAATTAGTGCTTAAGAAGGTGACAATGAAAAGACAACCAGACCGCTACAAGTTATTAATAATACAATCAGAAATTGGCGGATTGAGTTGCAATTATTTCTTTTATGGTTTTAAGTGTTTTTTCCCGTCTGTCTTCCTGCCTCCTCCTGAACAACTTGAAGCATCTCAGTCTTCCAATAATGAACAAACAGGTTTAAGGACTGTGTGTGTGTGTGTGTGTGTGTGTGTGTGTGTGTGTGTGTGTGTGTGTGTGTGTGTGTGTGTGTGTGTGTGTGTGTGTGTGTGTGTGTGTGTGTGAGAGAGCATTATCTATGCAGTATTTTGGTCTCACGGGGCATCAATCTCATCTACATGCAAATTGTAAAAAGAAGACAAAGTGTCAAATCAAATGTTGATGATGCGTTTAAACCCAACCTCTGAACTCGTAAACTAAACTTCCTCCTCTGTCCGATGATTTCATCATGATGCAATAATGTACAGTTCAGCTGCTGCTTTTCTATTTGCTCTGCTTCCTTATCAGCAATACTGAGGCCTGAGAGTCTTGATACTGGGTTGTAATACTGGAATGAAACAAACAGGGCTGCACTGTTTGATTGGGTTCCTATCTACTTTTCATTTTTGTTTAAACTGTTGAAATGTTTTTGCTGAAAAACTGAGTATGTAAGAATGTGTGTGTGTGTGTGTGTGTGTGTGTGTGTGTGTGTGTGTGTGTGTTGTACCCTTCTTGTGGGGACACATATTGATCACACAGTCACATTGTTGGGACTTGCCTTCCTTTTGGGGACAAAATGCGCATAATATACACTATTACCTTTTATTGTGAAGACTTGGTTTAAAGTTAGGTTTAGGTATAAGTCTAAGTTTAGGTTTAGTTTAAGGTTAAGTTATGGGTTAAGATTAGGTTGGTTAGGGTATGTCTCCAGGAAATAAATGCAAGTCAATTAAATGTCCCCAAAAGTCATGGGAAACCAATGCTTGTGTGTGTGTGTGTGCGCGTGCGTGTGCACGCGTGTGTGTATTCTCTCCGTGCTTGGAATGACCCATCTGATTTAATCACTTCCAAAGCTCATTTTCTATATTAATCCCAGAGGATGTGCAAACAGTGAATAATTGAAGTGTTTAAAGGAGCAGTTCACCCAAACTGCTGCAGACAGAGCTCTGTTGTTTTTCACACATCTGGCACATTGTTCAGTTGGAAAGTTCACTGAAGATTTTTTTAAAGATTAATATCTATACAGTTTAGACTTTTCAGACTTTTTATTACTATAAGTCTGAACGGTGGCGACACTTCAAGTTTATTTTTTGGAAAACCCTCTTCACCTTTTATTTTTAATGGAAACAGGAGAATTGCTTCACAAATTGAATCATCAAAATGTTGACAACTAAGCAAGAAAAAGTTCAGCGGTCTGAAGATCTTTCTTTTTTGACTTTGAGCTCAAGTTCAATCGCTAAAACAGGACACTTCCTGCTTCACAGAACCTCCATTCACTTCTTATGTACAGTATTTATTCTCAGAGCTTGTTTTTTTAATGATGATCATATTGCAAATATGCAATGCAAACTTTTCAGGTTGAGCATTTCTCTCCTCACCATTTTATTTCTGTGACTTTGTTTTATTTGTTTTCATAAAGAAAAAAATGCTGAACATACAGTAGTCCTGCATTCCTTTTTAATTAGATGTTTATCTATTGGCAGAAATGGAATATAGTATTGATAAGGTGATGTTTTCTTTAGTGTATAATGCACTGAAAATAAGAATTGTTGTGTTTCCGTTGCCTTGGTCTGAGCCGTTTATATCCACATACAGACCAGGTCCTCCTCACACACCCGGCCGCCATGTTACCGCCATAGTTCTTCTACAGTCACCATTGGCACACGGGAGGAGTTTCAGGTGGCCGCACTCTGACAACTCACCACTAGATGGCCCCCATATTGTTTTTATCCACCGCTGATGAAACCTCAACAACTCTCATAAGACTCCAAAGGACTTCCAATGTCACTAAGTCTCATCTCATATCCACTGGAGCTCACATAGCTCACATCAACGTGAAGGCACATGTTGACTCATGAATGACATTAATGATTAATAGGAAAAGTGGTTTGACTCTGAAACACAGTGTTGATGGTTAATGTGCGTAAAGAGCTGCAGAAATTCTAACTAAGGTCAGAAACCACAGGTTCTGACCTTTTCCTCCTCAATAGACAGAATAAACTCCCTGACATATTCGCAAAAAACACAGTCACTTTTTCACCGAGCCGCAGCTTCACGTTGAAAGCATGTTGCACACATAGCCTTGGATGGACCAAAACAGTGAGCCCTAATGGGAAACTGCTCGCTTTCATCCTCCCTGCTGTCTTTCTAGTAATTCCAAATTTGCAGGCTGTGTTCCACTTCCTGGTAAGAACAATCAAAGTATAATTTGTAACAGAGTCCACATTGTTGGTTATGATCCTGACACCAGATTGAATGTTTATTTATGGTGCAGCCTCCAGTTTTGACCACCAAAAGTCTTTGAATGCAGAAAGAAAGGCAAAACACTGCGTCAGTCTGGTGAACCTGAACAAACTGGTATTACCGAGGTCATCGGACAGGCTGGGTTGGACTGGCTACACAGGTTGTTATCATTTACTGGACATCCAGTGTCTCCTGCCCTGTGGAAATGAATGATCGGACCAGTTAAAAGTTGACGAGGACTTCAGGACTCACCTCAAGGTCGTTCATCTCGCACCTGTCATGTGCCTGTAAATCATGACAATGCGATCGCTGTGTCCAGTCAGCTGGAAGCAAGGAATCATGTTGAACAAGGAAAATGTTCGTGATTCGTATTTGTATTTGTGACTTTACCCTGGACACTATCTTTAAATCCTAATGTGTGTGTTTTAAAGCAGGCTCACAGAGGGGAAGCACCCTTTCTGGTGTGGCCTTAAGTCAACATGTACATCACAGCTGACTTCAGATTAGAGGTAAATCAGCAGGAACACAACAGTTCAGAAGTATCAACAGAGACTTGTATAATTAGTGCGTTAAGTAAAGTCAATGGGGGCTTTATTATATTCATTTCCGATATGAAGTGTGTATGTTTTTTCAACAAGTAGTTAAACTGATCAGCAACCTTTCCTAATCAAAGAGCCATTTTGCCCTTTTTTCCACCATGCCTGGAGCCATAAAAGCTATTTGATATCACAGCTTATAAAGTTGTAGTTTGATGTATTCATGAAATTATAGATCAAGAATAGAGACAATTATTGACATTTTATTGCTATTTTACCTGTTACAACAATATCAAACTCTTAGGAAGAGAAGACAAAAAAATCAAAAAAAAATTTACTTTTTTTTTTTCAGTGACCCAATATCACCTCATACTCCAATATAAGAAAGTTCCTTTTGAAAGATGTTCCACTTGACAAAAAAATCAAATCAAAAATTGTAATTATTAGTATACATTTTTTCCAGGCCTCAGGGAGCAGCAACAGAGGTGCGAAAGAGCCGCATGCCGACCCGTAAACTATGAGCACAGGCTTTTGAAAGGAGGAGGAGGAGGAGGAGGAAGAGGAGGAAGAGGAGGAGGAGAAGGAGAAGGAGAAGAGGTGGAGTCTTTCGTCTTGTCTGGGATAAAGGAGTTGTGAAGCCTCAAAGAGAAGTTGACAACTGCTGCAATAGGTGCATTAACAGTATTTGTATTTCAAGTGCAATATATATTTTTGTAGTATTAGGATAATTGTATTTGTTCTTGTTGGTATATTATATTATATATGTTTGCAGCTGTAACATTTCTAATGGTTGTTCTAAAATTATTTTAATTTCAAGCTATTTGTTGCTCCTTTACAGTCAACCTGATTGTCAGTTGCTTCAGTGCTTGTAGTTGCTCTTAATGGATTGAATCATAGACTGCAGGTGCACAGTAAAAAAACAAACAGAGTCGAACAGAACAGAGTATAAGTACAGTCCAGTAAAATGCAGGACTACGAGGAGTCCCTGTTGTTTTTGGGGACCTGGGGCCCGTTCCAGAAGAGAGTCTTCTTCCTGCTCTGTCTCACCACCATCCCAAGTGGATACAACCTGCTGTCCGTCATCTTCCTGCTGGCTACGCCCCCACACCACTGCTCCATCCCTCACCACAGCAACCTGAGCCAGGACTGGATCCAGGCCAGCATCCCAGTACAGGTCAGAACTGCGCCCGAGTCTGTGCCTTTCAAATGTTTGACACAAAATCTCCTCGCCGTATTGTAGCATACTGAACTTACATTCATGCATATTGGACTTCAAGTTGCATATTGGAACTATTCAAGTTGATGACTCACATTGAAAAGGTCACCTCACCTAAATCTGAAAATATGAAATCCCACTCACTTGTCCCTTGTCCGTGTTTGACTACAGGTTGAAGATTATTTATCTCTCTGCTGGGTAATAAGACTCATCTCATGCTCACCTTTGTTCACGTTTCATGTTCTCCGCCACCCAAACTCTCATCTTATTACAATGGAGGTGAATTAAATATTGTTTGTGGCGCTCAAAGCATTGGAAATTATATTATATATATTATATAAGTATTCAGACCTTTTACTAAAAGTAGAAAAGCAACAATACAACAAAAAACTTAATTACAAGTAAAATCCATGCATTCAAATTATTAAACAAGAAAAGCACAGAATCTGTAAAATGTACTAAGTATTTAAAGTTGTTGTTGTAGATATTACAATATCTAAAACAATTGAATTATCTGTACTGATGCATAAACATGTAAGAAGTATTTTACTGTTAAAGTTGTAATTTGGTATTTGAATGAAATGTGCGTCCACTGGAGCTGTATTTGTGTCTTATGAAAGTACAATTACCTCAAAAAAGTACTTACTGTGAGTGTAGTACATGAGTATATGTACTTAGATCATTTACAGCACTGCAGTGTCTTGGTTTGACATACGGTCACGTTAATCTACTTTATCATACAAACTAGCTTTGGAAATAAATGATGTATTTATTCAAATGCTCATGTTACAGTTTACAAGGCAGCAATACAGTAAATTGTTTCAATTTGTATTGTTTTTCTTAAAATCTGGTTGAATGCTGAGACAGAACCAAGCTGTTGTCTGTGCACAAGTTTACAAGAATTTGGAAATGCAGTTAGCTAATAATTCACTCACAGCTTTGATGAGGGCAGTGAGCCTCGTGCAGGTTGGAACTGGTCTAGTTTGATCTGATGCGGTCTGTTTGGGTTCAGTCTACCTCCTGTTGTTGCAGCACAAGTTGGATAATGATGATGTCATCTTTCCTGGTCAGCAGGTGGCCGGGCAGCCGGAGAGGAGCAGTTGTAGCCGGTACAAGCTGGACCTGGTACAGAACCTGTCTGCACTGGGAACCAGACCCAGCCTGGATCTGGTCCAAAACCTGTCAAGTCCAGAGGTCCTCCTCTCCAACCTGACACAGGAGGGCTGTAAAGATGGATGGACCTACAGTACTGAGCACTACCAGTCTACTGTAGTCAGTGAGGTACCGAGCTACTGCTGTTACTGTTGCTACTGTGGACTACTGCGAGTACTCATACACTACATTGTACTTCTACTGTTTCCATTGGTCACATGCAGGGCATCACCAACTAGAGGGCAACAGATGAACAGACAGCCAAGAAACAAGAAGGGCTCAAATACCACGGCCACTTGGCAATATGATAAGGCAGAGTTATGCCGTGTTCACACCAAAAGAGTTGCGAAATATTCACGCGAGTAGATTACATGTTAAGTCAATGCACAATGCGAATGGTTGCGAAAAAGCGTCCTGCCGTTACTGAATCAAACTGCTGGTCCGCTGAAGGAGCACTGGAAGCGGCTTCATTCAGACACTCGTCCTGGAGGAGTCGGAGCTGTGTGCGACTACGGATAATGTTATGAACCCAGAGACGGGGGCATTTGATGTTCCCACGTGTGTGGGACTTCCTCAACCAGTATAAAGCAGAATTAGTGGTTCTTTCAATGCTAAATGGCGGAAATAGTAAATGTTTTCACAGACACAGAGTAAAGCCCCGCCCCCTTTCCGCAGCGAATGGTTACGAAAAAGCGAAAAAGTGAATTAACCGCATAAAGTCGAGCGAGTAAACTCAGGCGAAAAAGTGTTGAGAAAATTTGCAACTCTTTTACCGCTTCAGTTTGGTCGCACGAATGAAACGAGGATGTTCACACCAAACGCGGCCAAGACAAATTGCGCCACGGCAAAGGCGCCGTGGCTTATAGCCGTCGCTTCTCTCCGTGAAAAATACTTGGAATAAATAACAACTAGTTCTGCTTTATACTTGTTGTGGAAGTCCCAAACTTCGCTCTGTTCGCCCCGCGTCAAACGTTCTGTTTGTGCCGCCTCAAGCGCGTCAGCCGCGTCGCCCGGCGGAAATGTCGCGCCGTCGCGTCTGTACATTGACTTTGCATGTAATCGCGTGACAAAATCGTGTCGCGTCCAGTGTGAACACCACGAGTACAAACTCAGAACAACAAGAATCAAGTACAATTTCTTCAATAAATTTAAACCACAAAGTGCTATCATCAAGTGCCATTTAAGTGCTACTAAAGTGCTACTATGGCGCTACCTTCCTTATTCAAGGTGGCAAACAATATGGAACACTGCAGACCACACTCAAAGGAGTTGCATGCTAGACAGTGCTCAGAGGAAGAACCAGTGGGTTCAAGCAGGAAACTGGGATTCAGAAGCTTGGGCAGAAGCCTAAGATGAACAGAGACTCAGGGCATTTAGACTCAGGATGAAGTACAGGAACAGGAAGCAATGCTAAACAAGCGCAGCTGGTAAAAACACTCTGTGACATACCTGACCATGTCATGCTTTTAATGTCTGATTGTTGTGTTAATCCACCATTGACATGTTTGCTTTAAATTCCAGTGTTTATGTCCCTAGTATTATTCCAGTTTATATGTTTATGTCTGCTGCAGAATTCCCAAATGTGCCTTGTCTTCCAGTTTAACCTGGTGTGCGACGACCAGTGGAAACAGCCGCTGACCTCCCTCGTCTACTTCCTGGGAGGATTGTCCGGATGCTTCATCTCTGGACAGATCTCTGACCGGTACTCTTCTACAGTCAATGTGTATTGTTCTGCCAAAGCATGTCTGTTAGTTAGCTGTGAGCTAACCAAGCATGACGGTCTGCTACACGTCATGGGACAAGGAAGTGTATTGCCAAGACTTGACCTTAAACTTGCAACATCGTTTTGAGGTTTGGTGACACAGACTGCATTTATATTGCACTTTTCTAGTCTTAGTGACCACTCAAAGCTCTTCACAATAACAGCCAGCATTCACCAGTTCATACACTGGTGGCAGAAGCTTCCATACAGGTTACCAACTGTTTATTAGGAGGGATAAATTGGAGCAATTTGGGGTTCAATATCTTGCCCGCTGGGGACCACACAGCTGATCGGACGATCGCTCTAGCTAGCTGTAGCCGTAGCCACAGGTTAGCTGAAAGGAACCTAATGTTCAAACTAAACATACAAAAACATTGTTTGCCCTGAACTCTGTATCTTCCAACAATACCATCTTACTTCTAATTACTATCTAAATAGAGGAACATACGTGCTGCAGTTGTGTCTGATACCCCTCTGTTGTATTTTGTACTTCAGGTTTGGCAGGAAGCCGGTAGTGTTCTGTGCCATCGCTGCGTTGAGCATCTTCAGCATCGCATTGGCCTTTGCTCCGTCCTGGCCCGTCTTCCTTGCGCTCTTCTTCATGCTGGGCCTGGGTCAGCTCACCTGCTACGTAGTTTTGTTTGTACTGGGTATGACCTTTTCGTTTCCATACTGTAACTGCTGACCTTTGTGCTTGACTCCACTTGTTGCATGCTCTTGTGTCATTGTCCTGTTGTTGATCTCGATGAAGTCTCACTGCAGAACAGAATAAGACCATGTCGATACCGATGAGGACGCATTTGAAATCCTCTTCTGTATGTGTTGTCCTTGTACGCAGTCAAAGCCGATGCTTTGCCTGACACTTTTTGAAACGTTTCCTCCACAGGCTCAGAGATCCTGATGGGTTCAACCAGAGTTCTCTTCTCTGGCCTGTGCTTGCCATCGGCCTACACGTTAGGTATAATGATGCTGCCCGTCACTGCCTACCTGGTCAGGAGCTGGAGACACCTGTCTCTGGCGATGGCTGTGCCAGGCCTGGCCTGTATCCCCCTCTGGTGGTAAGGTGACCTCAGTACACTATGAGGATCAATCTGCGTTTGATACTCTTCAATTAATTTGCTTATAGATTATTTTGTTATTGACATGAAGGATAGGATGAAAGATGTAAGGGTCCATTTGATGAATTTGTCAGACGATCGGATGATGTTTCTCCCTGGTAATCTGATTTTGTACTTTGATATGCTCCAAACAAAAGACTTCTTTATGTCACGTTCAGACGGACAAAAGAACGAAAGAATGCATGTGAACATTCCATGGTATATTATTTTGTAACATGAACACCGTATATATCTACGGTCTCCAAAAGCTTAAAATAATTGTTTTTGTGATAACGTATCACTGTTCTAAAATCCTGTCTTGTAGTATTATAAGCGGTTGCAGTGCAGTTTAGCATCTATATGAGACGCAACAGGCTTTGAAGTAACTACAACATAAACCCATCTGTGCCATTATTAGATGCTTGGAGAAAATGCCCTTGGAGTGTGATGAAGTATTTTTCTAAATTAAATACCCACATAGGGCAGGTGGGTCAAACAAATACAGAACTTTCCACAAGGAGCCCGGTGTTCGAGGCCCGTGTTCGAGGCCGGTGTTCGAGGCCCGTGTTCACAGCGTCGTTGAGTTATTCCTGACAAAGTTGAGTTGAGATTGGAACGTGTTGCTGAAGTGCAACTTAACACCCTGTTTTAGCTAGACCATACCGCCTGCACCTATTCAGAAAATACATTTAAAGCCAGGCCAAAGGCACAGTGTTAGTGTCTTGTATTTTGGAGCGTGGAGGTCATTTTTACCAACTTTTCGTCATGCTTCTCAGATCATTACTGACCTTGGTGGACTGCATAGCACACAGATGGATGAACCAGGGTGATCCAGAGGCCTGCTCCAATTCTCACCAAAACATTTGCAATTGTCTGTCCAAAAGGCTGATTCCGGAGTCACCGCGCTGGTTGGTGTCTCGTGGCCGTATTCAGGAAGCAGAACTCCTGCTGAGGTCCGCGGCTCTGGAGAACCGAGTGGAAGCTCCACATGTCATCTTCCTCTCAGCCAATGTAAGCTCAGCCTTGTTTTCCCAAACTTAAGGATGGTAGACATTGCACTGGAGTTTCTGTCTTTCCACAGGTAGAAAAAGAAACAAGTGAGAAGGAAGAGTCTCCCAGCTTTCTGGACCTGCTGAAGACAGCAAACATTCGACGTGTGACACTTATTCTGTGGTGCATATGGTGAGTTAAGGCACTTTTCCATCACAAGAATGTACCTTAAGTTCCGTAGCATTTCCTCTTTCTTTGCTAGCCCTTTGATTAACACTAGCAATAGTGTGGTTGTTTTGTTTTTCCATCCAGAGCAAGATACAGTATCGCAACATTCATTTCCAGAACTTTTACTGTGATAAAGTATTGCTCTCTTGTTGTTTGCAGGTTTTCTATCAGTGTATGTTACTTTGGATTGTCATTCAACTTGTCTGGCCTTTCTGGTAACCCCTTCCTGAACAATTTCCTGTTGACGGTTGTTGAGCTCCCAGCATACGCTGCCTCCTGCCTGGCGGCGCGTAGGCTTCCCCGCCGCCTGTCGTACATCTCTTTCACCCTGCTGGGGGCGCTAGCGCTGCTGCTCATCCAGATCACTCTAAACAGTGAGTAAGACCAAGCCCCCAAGAAAAGTGCCGTATTTTGAAGAAAATTTGACATAGTTGTCCGTCCAAACTTCCCAGTACTAACACTTGAATAACCATTGTTTAAATGATTACGGCCTAAACGTTATAAATGCACTAATAGTAAAATTCAGAGTTACTTTACTTCCGACATTCATGTGACTGAGACTGAGAACGAGGCAGGACCAGGCGGCATTGGCTTCTGAAAAAAGTGCAGCCAATCCGAAAGTGCCTTAAACTTGCATTCTCTCTACTGACCAGCAGGGACGACTCCCTTGGTTGCTGAAGGTATAGAAGTCTATGAGTAAAATAATCTACTTCTCACTTGATTTAGTCCCTCAGTAAACATTGTAAACATGAGTTTATGGTCTCAATCTCTCGTTTCAAGTCTTCTTCAATGGAGCATGATGAATTATCTGTTTTTGGGATGTCACTCAAGACTTCTTTTTGGGGACGAAATTTCGCAACAAAACAAATAGGAGGTTCAGGCAGCAAAGTCACCCGAATGTGAGGTTTAGGTAACAAACCCGCAACAGGTTTTCTAACGTAGCCTGTAGCTCCACAAAACAATGTAGTTCACTTTTGCTCTTTGGTTTTGGTCGCTAGGTTCCTACTGTAAATGATGTATGCTAGCGATGCAAGTTAGAGTAGATAAACACAGAGTTTAAACTATCCCTTGCAATTTTGCTCTGGTGGTTTTTGAAAGGCTAAAAAACAAGACACCACCTTTCAACCTCTTTATACACAAAATATCTCTCTCATTACAGCCATTACATGTGTATCACGCATGTTGAGAAATACAAAGCTTGGCAGACCTGCCATGTCTCGTACGATCCCTATGTCTTGGGGAGGTTTAATAGTTGCTTCATAGTGGTTCAGTGCTTCAGACATGTTTAATATCCCCCACTCATAGACTTACATTCCTCCTCCTCCCTGCAGGTCAACCAGTTATCACCCTGATCCTGGTGCTGGTGGGTAAATTTGGCATTCTGGGCGGCACCGGGGTGTTGTACATGTACAGCGGGGAGCTGTCTCCCACAGTCATCAGGAACACAGCGATGTCTACCTGTGCCATGTTCTCCAGAGTGGGATCCTCTGTTTCCCCATACCTGCTGCAGCTGGGTGAGACCTCTCACTTCACACATGTGGAGTTCATTGAGTATAGCCGAAAACTTATGACAACAAAATATGTGTCGTCGTAGTGGTCCTGCAAATACAAGATATATCTAGTAGCCATGGACAGATTAAGAGACCCCACATATTTGTTTTCAGCTGCCCTCAGTTTGATCTGGTGATACATGTCTGGTAAATATTTGAATTGGGCATAGTACGAACTCACTGATGTGGTCTGGTTTTGTCTCCAGAGGTTTTCTCTCAGTTCCTACCATGGATCATTGTGGGTTCTCTGTCGCTGCTCAGTGTTGTGCTCTGCGTCTTTCTGCCGGAGACCTTCCGACAGCCGCTGCCCGACACTATCCAGCAGATGGCGGTCCCACAGCGGTCAGTCTGCACATTTGAGTGGCGATGCGGTTGTTAGGCATATGAACAAGTATAGCCTACGAATCAGACTGTGGATCTTTGAAATGAAACTAAACTAAATGAACTATTTGAATACTAGTCTACACAACAAGAAATAAGAAGATTTAATGATTAATGATATGGTGTTTAACAGCGAACACTGCAAAAGTAAAAAAACATAATAAAAAACAACACATTATAAATATGGGTTCATTGTGTGCTATTTAGTCCGTTTGGATATTGTAGGGAGGAATAGTACAAGCAGAAACAGCCACACCTCCAACAGCTCTTCTACACCTTTTACCCCACTCTGCTGCTTTTAAGAAAAACTCTCACACTGTGCCGGCGTGGCTTTTATTAGACTTTATAGCTCACTTCTCAAAAACAGCATTAAAAAATAAAACAGCAGACTGAGTTTTGAATGGATGCAACAACAAAAAGTGGAGGCACAAGAACAGCAGCTGGTAATGAAGAACCAAAAAGAGAAAATACACGTGAAAGGAAGATGTACCACATTGAATGATGTATCCAATATGAACATTTGTTCTGGACCAAGATATGTGCAATTTAAAAAAAAGCAGCAACTTGACAACAGGGTGAAGCGAAACATTGCTAATGTACCTATTGAATAACGAAGCTCTCCTCATCTGTCTTCCAGGTTCAGGTGGCCATGGGCCTCCACGCCTCCTCCAAAGGATGATGGTAAATCAGCTGAAAACCCACGTACTGCACTTGAGATCATCTGCACAACTCGCCTATAAGACTCCTGACACAGATGGATGGGAAAAACAGAGCAACCACCCAAACCTGTTAGATTTAATGAACTACATTTTAGACTTGGGAACATTTAGAGAGATGCAATCACTTCCACCTTATGAATTGTAAAAACAGTGTATTGTCTTTGCACACAGTAAGGTAGTATTGCTGTACAGTGTGGTATCTAGTGGTAACGTTGCACCCTCCGCTCACCCACTCCTTTACCAGCATGTCGGAGAATATGGTGGTCTTTGGGTACCGTAAAAACACAAAAAGCCGGTGTTTGGTTTGTCTATTCTCTGCTACTGTAGGCTCATGGCAGCGCCCCATGGCACACTCTTTGCAGAGGACCCACTCTATAGGTTGATAGAATCGGCTCATTCTAAGCTCTTTTTTTTTTATATAGTTTTGGGTCATAATACACTAAGAAAAGCATAGTTATGAATATTATATTCCATTTCTTCCCATAAATACACCTAAATCATACACACTGTTCCTTTAAAAGCAGCAGAGCTTTAAAATGGATGTTTAAAATCCTAATGCAGTTTGCTTCACTTGCTTTAGACCTAGTTTATTATGTTTCCACTGAGTTTGAAACATTGGTGCACTTGAGATGATGAACATGAATGTGACAATCAATCTCAGCATATACATGAAGGTGGAAAGTAATATGGAACACAAAGTGACTTTAAGGTGAACGTAGTTACCTATTTAGCTCCTGTAGCAGGAGCAGTGGTGTCAGCAGCAGAAATGCCGCATTAGAAGATTCAGACGGGGGTAATATATACTTGACTTTTTAGTTTTGTATATAAATAATGTATTGTTTGGTTTCTACTACTACGATGAAGAAGCATATGGATATGTAGGCTATATATTTAATGTGATGAATAAATTAATCATTAATTTTTTCACCGCCAGGACTATTTTTCGGACTATTTTTCGGACTATTTTTTGGACTATTTTTTCATTCTTTTCTTTCCTCTTTTTTTCTTACCTCTTACCGGTCACTCCCCTGCACACTTCATATATAAACACTCATGCCACTTAACATACACTTTAACTTAAACACACGTCACTTTAACTTAAACACACATGTCACTTTAACATACACTTACATTAACGTTATCTGTTTGTCTGAGCACTTTATCTTGTTTGATTTAGTATCATTGCACTGTTGTTGTCGTTGATTGTTGTTTGTCTCGTCTAACATCTCGTGTCTAATGTTTGCACCTTCTGCCTAGAAAAATTCCTTGTTTGTGTAAACATTCCTGGCAAATAAATGGTTTCTGATTCTGATTCTAAAAAAATCAAAATGGAGTTATTCAAAAACCTCTATATTATAGTGTATTGCTTGTTGACTTAATGATTTAAAAAATGTAGGGCTTAGTGTTTTCATTTGAACATAAATCTGATACTGGAAGTCGGATAGTGCCGTTTCTGAGGGTACCTGAACTTCTCAGTGGGCTGAACGGTATGGGCGTGGCTTGTCTGGATGTAGCTCCGCCCCGGAAACGTGGTTCCAGCTTCATGAAGCCGCGGGCTTTCACCACAAGCCACACAAAAGGCACACAAAATAAAACTGAATATATACTAACATGCTGTAGTGAATTAGGGCAGACAACACTAGCTGTACATTTATTTATATGTTCCTATAGATATTTTGACTTTTCTTTAAGTGCCATAATCAGGTCAAGTCAATAACTTAATCTGACTAATACTTTGGTTTGTCCAACAGTTTGACTTTCTATTAAAAAACCACTACAGCCAAGCAGGCCCGCTGTAGTGTGACTGTTTACTTTTGGTATGTTTATACATTGGTTTATTAAATGGAGACCATGCAACTCACTAAGTTAGCCAGGAGGCTATATTTTATCCGTGGTCCCTAGATATATGTTCCAAAGTCACTCTAAAAACAATAAATGATTGAAATGATCATTATTATTGAGACACTTAGAATATAATTCCTTTATTGCACAGAGTACAACAAAATGAAGTAGCAATCCTGACGGTGCATTTGCACATCATACAGTAATCTATACATAAATAGAAAATATGTAATTGCTGTGAGCTATTGCACCACTGGATATGGCACATTTGCTGAGATGCCGTGGCCCTATATTACAAGTATTAAGTTAATATCCCCCATTTTATTGCTTTGAATGTCTCTTATGAGTCTGTATATTACATGTTTAGTACCTTTTTTTTCTTGTAATATTGATATTATCTTCACTTTTTATTATTCTGCATGCTTACAAATGATCTAAAGGAACATACTAAGGTATATTCTAAGGTAAAATACAAAAAGTCACTAAAATGTTGTAAAACGACACATGCGAGACTAAAATATTAAAATAAATAAAATTAATTAATTCAAGACGATTTTTTTAAACAAATATAAATATGGATAAGACATGTAATATAAAATGGCCATTAGATATGATGCATGCTATTCCGCCCTCCAGCTTCTTCATCGTAAACGTGTTCGTCTGCGGCTCCTCCAGGCTTTTACTTTGAATGTCGCTTTACCGGAAGTCGCACTCCTCGTTTGGGCTTCACTGCGGCTGCGCATAGTCGCGAGCCACACCGCCTGCTCCCTGTGTGCGTCCACTGTTGTTCAAAGCTATCGGAGAGCAAACTGGGATGTGCAATGTTTAATGGAAAACAGATTTAAAATCCGCTGACAAACCAACCGGAGAGGAGAAAGAGGAGGAGGAGGAGGAGAGGAAGAGCAGCAGAAGAGGAGAAGGAGAGACACGGTAGGAGAACGGGAGGAGGACAGGGAGGAGAAGAAGAAGAAAAAATCGGGACAGGATAATGCTGCAGATTTAACTGAAAGGTAAGGAGAGCCGCCCGATCAATACTTATTGTTGATCGATCCCAAAGTTGTCGATACTGCGTGCGGGGTCGCGTGAGGCGAGGCTGCGTTAGAGCCGCAGCCTTCAGCCGCTGAATGTAGGTCATTGTGTCTGTGGGCCGAGCCGAACCGAGCCGAACCAAGCCGAGGAAAACCGAGGCAAACTGAGCCGTGCCGGGCCGTCCTGCCGCTGCAGCCAGGCCGCAGGCAGGCAGGCTGAGGAGGAGGAGGATGAAGATGATGCCCTGCAGCAAGACTGCCTGGTGCTGCAGTAACCAGACTCATGTATTACCACTAACAATACGACTGATGGGTCATAATAACACTTGTATCAAATAATGGAATTGAAGTTCTGCAGAACAATAGTAAATACAAGTAAACATACAAATATTTAAAGCCCCTGAGAACTCTGTCTGGGTTGTAAGTATGTATCTATAACAAATATTATCCATCACTTAAACAGAAACACAAATGGTTAAACTTTGGGGTTGTATTTATTAATAAGTCAACTCCAATATCATATAAACATCAAAGAATGGTCAGAAAAATATCATCGACGTAAACATGAGGGCCATAGACATAACATTACTCCAAAACAAAAGCTGAGATAAAATGATCAGTCTGGGATTGTCGCAAATCCAGTATTTCCATTGTTTCGAAGTTGTGTCAGGACAAGATTTAGAAAACGTTTGTGCCTGAAATGCTCCATACGACCATAGATATGGTATAACATAATATTAATACATTATTTGTATAAGCACATACTATAAGATATATATATATATATATATATATATATATATATATATATATATATAAAGTAAAAGTAGAAACAAATGTAATAAAAGGAGGAGATAATGATCGTTAAATGCATGTACAATATCAAACTGCGTCCCAAATTATAACCAGTGAATGAACTGGACTGAATGGTTATTAATAATAATGATAATCACAGTAGACAATATCAACAATAGTCAAACTGAAATATTTCAAAAGGAATAGTAAATCATTTAAATATATATATATATATATATATATATATATATATATATATATATATATATATATATATATATATATATATATATATATATTTTTTTTTTTTTTCTTGCTTTAAGCTGGATGAGAAGATTGAAAACGCTCTGGAGACGGTTAGCTTAGCATAAAGACTGGACTGGCTCTTTCCAAAGGTAACGAAGTCCACCTAGCAATGTCTAACTCTCAAAACAATGAATAAGACACCAGTATATAAACCAGTATCTATCATTGCATAGTAAAACAATGGAAATTTAAACCAGCAAAGTGTAGCGAGAGAAACAGACATCAAACCAACATCTGTGTTGACAACAATTACGTTTCTTGTATTTACTTTTGCAAAGTCAGGAAAGCAAACTTTAAGTCGACCCTGATGCATAAAAACACGATTCACTTCCACACAGAGAGACGTACAGCTCATTGAACACTGGTATCGGATTGGTTCTCCATGTCGGCTGATACTCAAAGCTCAGGAACCGCTATCGCTATCTGGACTGAAAAAGTCAGATTGGCGGCGTTCCTTCTTTAAACCGGCTGATGAAACGGACGACAACAAAACATCACACGCTGCTGAATGTGAAGCAGAGAATCTGAATCTGTTGGGAGAAATGCCAGCAAAGAGAAAATCCTTCTGGAAAATCCCTGAGCTGTTTCCAAAATACTCATCTCCTACTTTAGTGTGTTTGAGCTGTACAGTGATGGTGACCCAGTAGTCATCTGACCAGTGAGAGACAGGTAGCACACAGCTGTGAGCTCATGTGGACTAGTGTGTGAGCTCATGTGGACTAGTGTGTGAACATGTGGACTAGTGTGTGAGCATGTGGACTAGTGTGTGTGAGCATGTGGACTAGTGTGTGTGAGCATGTGGACTAGTGTGTGAGCATGTGGACTAGTGTGTGAGCATGTGGACTAGTGTGTGAACATGTGGACTAGTGTGTGTGAGCATGTGGACTAGTGTGTGAACATGTGGACTAGTGTGTGAACATGTGGACTAGTGTGTGAGCATGTGGACTAGTGTGTGAGCATGTGGACTAGTGTGTGAGCATGTGGACTAGTGTGTGAGCATGTGGACTAGTGTGTGTGAACATGTGGACTAGTGTGTGAGCATGTGGACTAGTGTGTGAACATGTGGACTAGTGTGTGAACATGTGGACTAGTGTGTGAACATGTGGACTAGTGTGTGAACATGTGGACTAGTGTGTGAGCATGTGGACTAGTGTGTGAGCATGTGGACTAGTGTGTGTGAACATGTGGACTAGTGTGTGAGCACGTGGACTAGTGTGTGTGAGCATGTGGACTAGTGTGTGAGCATGTGGACTAGTGTGTGTGAGCATGTGGACTAGTGTGTGTGAACATGTGGACTAGTGTGTGAGCATGTGGACTAGTGTGTGAGTATGTGGACTAGTGTGTGTGAGCATGTGGACTAGTGTGTGAGCATGTGGACTAGTGTGTGTGAGCATGTGGACTAGTGTGTGTGAACATGTGGACTAGTGTGTGAGCATGTGGACTAGTGTGTGAGTATGTGGACTAGTGTGTGTGAGCATGTGGACTAGTGTGTGAGCACGTGGACTAGTGTTTGAGCAGGTGGACTAGTGTGTGAGCATGTGGACTAGTGTGTGAGCATGTGGACTAGTGTGTGAGCACGTGGACTAGTGTGTGTGAACACGTGGACTAGTGTCTGAGCATGTGGACTAGTGTGTGAACATGTGGACTAGTGTCTGAGCATGTGGACTAGTGTGTGAGCATGTGGACTAGTGTGTGAACATGTGGACTAGTGTGTGAGCATGTGGACTAGTGTGTGAGCATGTGGACTAGTGTGTGTGAGCATGTGGACTAGTGTGTGAGCATGTGGACTAGTGTGTGTGAGCATGTGGACTAGTGTGTGAGCATGTGGACTAGTGTGTGAGCATGTGGACTAGTGTGTGTGAACATGTGGACTAGTGTGTGTGTGAGCATGTGGACTAGTGTGTGTGAGCATGTGGACTAGTGTGTGAACATGTGGACTAGTGTGTGAGAGCATGTGGACTAGTGTGTGAGAGCATGTGGACTAGTGTGTGAGCACGTGGACTAGTGTGTGAGCATGTGGACTAGTGTGTGAACATGTGGACTAGTGTGTGAGCACGTGGACTAGTGTGTGAACATGTGGACTAGTGTGTGAGCATGTGGACTAGTGTGTGAGCACGTGGACTAGTGTGTGAGCATGTGGACTAGTGTGTGAACATGTGGACTAGTGTGTGAGCATGTGGACTAGTGTGTGTGAGCATGTGGACTAGTGTGTGTGTGAGCATGTGGACTAGTGTGTGTGAGCACGTGGACTAGTGTGTCTGAGCATGTGGACTAATGACTAAGATTGTGGACTAGTGTCTGGACTTGTGGACTTACAGGAGGACAAATTGCAGCAACCAAAAAGTGTCTCATTAGGGTCGACTTTAACTGAATACAATGTGAACCCTCCTCCTTTTTAATCGTTGTGTTTGTCTGCCTCCAGATGTCCAACGTTACCGGGGAAGCAACCACCATGCTCCCCATCCTTAAGAAGAAACTGGCCTTTCTGTCAGGTAAAACACACACACACACACACACACACACACACACACACACACACACACACACACAGAGCATGATGCAACATGTCTACATGTGAGGACTCTATAATCTCACTTGACATGCCCTTCGGTCAGTAATCTTCTGACCCGTCTCTCTTCAGGGGGCAAAGACCGGCGCAGTGGTTTGATCCTGACCATCCCGCTCAGCTCCGACCAGACCAGCATGGAGGAGCTCAGCGCCACACTGGACTACCTGCTCAGCATCCCCAGGTATGTTCGGGGTCAACTCGTCCCTGAGTCGCTGCCGGGTCTTTGTATCTCGGCTCCGGGCCCGGGTCTGAACCCAGCATGTTCAGCTGTACTTTCAAGGGGCTTAAAGGATGATTCCGCTTTATTACATCTCACATTGGCCCGAACATCAGACCACCCTGATTATTAGATAAGCCCTCTCTTTCCAACAGCTGCTTGTGAAGATATCAAAACTCTCTCTGGTCCGAAATGAGAGTTCCCATCCGCGAAGACTTTTCTTCCGTGAAAGTGACACATTCAAATAAATGTTTTTTTCAGTCGCACACATCTCGATCATACATTTATTTTCAGTCCAATTTTTGAGCTCCACATCATGACGGTCTCTATAAACAACCTGTTTCTTTTTGGCAGCTTGACGAGTGATTTATCCCTTTTTTTTATTCCGGCAATAAAGATGTCGGCAGATGTCTTCGACTCGTTATCACTTGTCAGGAATTTGTTTCCTCCACAACACGTAACACGCGCTGTTTGACATTCCTGTAGGTCAAAGTGGGCTTCATTAAAAACAAGAAACATCCAGGCTACAATCAACTCATAAGGCAGCACCCTTAGGAGCTGGTGTTACACTATACAATAATGATGTAGCAAATACATCAATGTGGGGTCCAATATGATTAGATCTACTTTTTTTTAAATATTTTAATAATAATATCCAGAACTACGGGCCAATAACATATTTGTAAGTCATATTTTTCTAACTTTGGATACGGTATCGGTTATGACTCGACTTGAGTCCAATGGTTTCATAACTGAAATGACCCCTCCTCTCTCTCTCTCTCTCTCTCTCTCTCTCTCTCTCTCTCTCTCTCTCTCTCTCTCTCTCTCTCAGTAAGAAGTGTAAGGCTCGGGGTTTCACCGTCATCGTGGACGGGCGGAAGTCTCAGTGGAACATCGTGAAGACGGTGGTGCTCATGTTGCAGGTACAATCACGTGTTATGGACCCCCGAGGGTGACATGAATTACTTCATGCCAGTTGTGTGTTTTGAAAAAGCCGAGAGAGAGAAAAGCAACGACTCTAACCGGTGCCGTTTCAGAACGTGATTCCGGCCGAGGTGTCGCTGGTCTGCGTGGTGAAGCCAGATGAATTCTGGGACAAGAAGGTCACGCACTTCTGCTTCTGGAAGGAGAAAGACCGCCTGGGCTTCGAGGTGAGTCTCTCAGCCGCCGCTTCAAAGATGTATTCGCCTTTCCTTCTGTGGGAACTTAACAACCTGTCACATGGGGCTTTCCTGACCTGAACTCTCCTTGTGTGGGTTTTTTTTTACGGACTGAAACGTTTCAGATGTAGTTTGTCATTAAAATAAGCAACACAGGGAGCAAATATGTAATTTTGTAGCCGCGCTAGTGGCACGGCTCTAAAGACGGCAATGTCGGCCCGCTGCTGGTCCACCACTTATGTCTAGATTTAAACATCGCAGCAACTAATGGATGGATGACCATGCTGTTGTTTTTAAGGGCGTATGAGCAAGTAAACTGGTGTGGGACCGACAACAGTGGAAGAAAGTGGTGCTGAAGTTACATTCTTTCACATTCTTTTTGGCTGAATCCAAGTGCGTTCTGGGGACCGGCGAGCCGTCTGTGGCTCAAAGTGGCCGTTGTCGCCTGTTATTAATGTTTCCCACCACGGTTTGGCTCATACATAGTATATATTTAGTGGACGTAGACGTCGCGACGTCACCCATTGGTTCCTGGACTGCCGCTTTGAAGCCTTGAGTTCGGCATTTTCACCGTCGCCATCTTGGATTTTGGCAACCAGTGAATGGAAGTGATCATATTTGGACTGCGGGGGAGCCACTCGGGAACACCGTATACAGTTGTGGTAGCGACCTGTCACTCACCTTGTAGCCCCGCCCTAAGGCATACCCTGCTTTATGGTCTGTTTGACTCTAAATGAGCATCATTTACTAAAAGAACATCATGCTGTATTGAAGAAGACTTGACACTAGAGATTGAGACATAAACTCATGTTTACAATGTTTACTGAGGGAATAAATCAAGAGAGAAGTAGAGTCAATTTCTCATGGACTTCTATACAACCAGAGGCGTCGCCCCCTGGTGGCCATGAGAGAGAATGCACTGAAAGGCACTTCTGCATTGGCGTCACTTTTCAGAACCGGAGGTTGCCGCCTGGTTTGGCAGTGTGTTGATTCCCCACTTCTCAGCCAGTTGTTAAGAAGTATTCTGCTCCACCTTTTGACCCCCACTTCCCCAGACAGTACCGGCTTTCATATCATTCCCTTGTTGTCCCACCACGTCTAAAAGGCCACCGATGTTTACATCCGATCTGAACTAGAAGAACCGGTGTGAAAACCCCGGGTTTCATCCAACTTTAGAGATAACCGCAGAGACAAAGCACCTCTCTGTGTTTTCAGTATTTGCTCTTGTGACGACATTTTGGTCCAAAAGCACGCACACACACACACACACACACACACACACACACACACACACACACACACACACACACACACACACACACACTTGATTTGTGTTGCTTAACTGATATCAAACCAAGAGATAAACTGAGCCAGTTATGATAACCTTGAGCATCATTAACTGGGCTGATTGCTGCCGGAAACCTGAACCAGGGTCGTGTGTGTGTGTGTGTGTGTGTGCGCGTGTGTGTGTGTGTGTGTGTGTGTGTGTGTGTGTGTGTGTGTGTGTGTCTCGTGGTTTTCGGCCAGCCTCCTCCTCTATTACAACAGATGGGTTTACTGATAGAGATCAGTAGTCGCTGTGACCCAAATTTCTGCAGCCGTGTTGGCTCTATGGTTGTTGCCACGGTAACCGGGACACAAGTTGGTGGGTGTGCGGCAACTTGTAAAGTTGCTGCTCGTAATAGACTTTCAGTGCGTTTTCACAGACGCTCCGACATTTAGGAGTCGGCCAGTGAATAGCAACAGTGTAATGTCGGGTGTGTTATTTACATCTGTTGGAGGACTCGTCTTCTTCACCTTGTTTTAAAGTGTGAGCGCACACACACACACACACACACACACACAGCTGCTGGAAGGGAGATTCTGGTGACGCTGTTGAAATGTGACTCATCTAAACTATGGAGAGGTTGTAAATGTCACAGTGGGGTGTGTGTCGTACAGCTGCTCAAGAGTCTGACCTACCGTTTGAATAAACACACACACACACACACACACACACACACACTGAGCAGAGTCCAATTTCTCCGACAGCATCTGCTGCAGCGACAGCAGGAAGAGCGGCTCGCGACCAGCTGTCTGACGGTCCACGTTGGTGTGTAAAGCAAACCGGCCATAAGAGTCGAGTGATGATGTGAAAAGATCAAATGTGCAGGCGGCCACACAAACGTTGCCTCAATGTAAGCTCAACTTACGAGACGGTCTTCTGCAAAAAAAAACCAGTTCAGGAACAGCTCGCAGGCTGCTGATGGACAGTGAGCTCTCTATCTCCAGATTTAGAAGTTGCTCTGGGAGGCTGGAGGAGAAGCACGTCTCGAGATCCATGACCTCTGCTGGATCGGTAGAAAATGCAGTGATCTGTGAGCAGCGCTGGTATGAACAGCTGGTATTTTTATATTTTTTTTTTAATTAAAGGGAACTTTGTTTGTGCGTCCCAGCTGCATGCACACATGTTCCGTTCCTCCCCTCCCTCGCTCTCGTCCGAGGATGCAAGAATACAAACAACTTGCGTGTGTGGAGAAATAATTAAAGGTGCAGCGCGTGCGTTTTGTCGCCATCGAGCGGTTGCGGTGGTCGATTGACGACCGACTGAAACTCCTCCGAGCGAGCAGGCAAACTACGGTGGCTCACGCAAACGTTTAGAAAATCGCAATAAGCCCCCACATGTGGAGCCAGTTGTTTGGTTTTGTCCCTTCTGGGCTCCTGTAGAAACTGTAGAGAAGGGATAGTGGTGATGCAGGAATGAGTCCTGGAAACCTGCAAGTGATTACGCGTTGTTGCAGTTCCGGTTCCCTCCTCTTGAAGTCGCATGGTGGTTTATTTTTTGGAACGCGTTGGCCGGCGAACTCAAGCGGCGGATCCGGTAGTTTCCTTCAGAGCTCTTTTGTGTTTCACAGCCCAGAGAACCCGATGCACAGTGCAAACATGTCTAATCTCCTGAGATGTGTATTTAATAAGAGCCACTCTTAATGTGACTATCTGATCGTAATAATGCTGACCCATCATGCTGTGTTGGCAGTGTGTGGTGAATTGGTGTCTCACTGTGTCTGTGCTTCCCTTCAGGTGATCCTGGTGTCGGCCAATAAGTTGACTCGTTACATTGAACCCTGTCAGCTGACGGACGATTTCGGGGGAAGTCTGGACTACGACCACAACGACTGGCTCAACAAGAGGCTGGTCAGTGTTTTCATAACACGTATTCGACATTTTACACACATTTTTCTTCCCCCGTTCGTTGACGTCCGTTTCATTTGTCGCAGGTTTTCGAGAAGTTCACCAAGGAGTCGACGTCGCTGCTGGACGAGCTGATGATTATCAACGACAGCGACAAGGGCAGCGCGGTGGACAAGGAAAAGTACGGACACACACACACGGACACACACACGGCCACACACTACAGTTAAATGTGTACCAATAGTAAGACTGCGTGTCTCTCTGCCCTCTGCAGATCAGCTGACTGCGCCCTCTTGCCGTCCTTCGACCCTGAGACTGTCCTTCAGACCGGTAAATCTCATCTCCTCTCTTTTTTGCCCCTCTTAGACCAATTGTTTTATTTGAAAGATACTGTCCATCCACTGCAGTGCTACTGGGAACGAGGACGCTGGATTTTTTTCTCCCCGTCGAGATGCTGCAGGGCTGCAGAGATGCTGCAGGGCAGCTGGTTAAATCAGCGTCGATGTAGACCTGCTGCTGGAGGATTTATACTCCATTTGCAAAAAAACAAAACATCATCATCCTCATCATCAGATTTTTGTCTTTCCGACGGTCCTTGAACACAACATGTGTGACAAACGCTTGTGTCAGTAAAAGCAACACACACAAAAAAGCTTATTTAAAAAGACGGCCTGGGGTTCAGAGGTGACTGCAAGGGCTTAACTCTGAGGATGTGAGCGGAGGGGAGGAGGAGGGCTTTGCTGCTCCGTCGGCTGCCACCATGTCCCGGGGCTAAATGGACGCCGGGGCTGGATGAGCGATGGATAAACGATGGACGCGTGGATGAGCCGCGTTCACTGTACTGAGCGGCCTGTGTCTGCGGGGAGGAGAAAGGGGGTCTTTGTCCACGGTGCCACCCTCCTCCCTCTGCAGCATGTACACAAACACTGACGCGGTATTGTTTCAGATGCTTTTTGTAGAACGGGCTTTTAAATCTCACCCATCCCCCCCCCACCCCTCTCTGTCTGTCTTTTCTATCTCTCTGTCTGTCTGCAGGTCATGAGCTGCTGTCGGAGCTGCAGCAGCGGCGTTTCAACGGCACCGAGGGAGGAGGCGGCCCGGGAGGTGAGGAAGCAGCTGTCAGTCATCCAGGTGTCACTGTGTTAGTCAGGTTCCGACGTCTGGAGGGAGGGATGGAGGGAGGTCTGTTGTGTCGTTCGGTGCATGATTTTCTCTCTGAGCTGCGGGCGAGGGTGCTGCGTGGCCTGCTAGAGTCAACCAGCGTCAGTGCTGGACCTGGTGGCATGTCCCTGCAGCCTGGTTTCCAAAAATCTGTTGGAAAGCCTGAGAGTGGAGGCAGCAGATTAAGGTTGACATGTTCAACACAAACACATAAGGCTGCAGTGTCATATTTGACCTTTGTTACGAGACGTAGGAGTGACAGACGTCTAAATCGCTCCAGGAAAGGCGCCTCTTCTCTGACGAGTTAAAATATATATATATATATATATATATATATATACTTTTAATGTCATAAAAAGGAACCACTTTGTACAATCAGACCAGAGATAAGGGGACGTCCCGTACTGTAACCCCCTAACCTCCTGCAGTTCCTCACGCCTGCCCCCTCCTCTGACCTCTGACCTCCAGGTCCAGCCTGGTGTCCCATGGAGGAGGAGCTGCTGGCCCAGCCTCAGGTGATGAAGCTGCTGGACTCGCTCAGGGAGCAGTACACCAGATACCAGGAGCTCTGCAGGCAGCGAAACAAACGCACCCAGCTGGACGAGATCCACGCCAAGGTCATGCAGGTAACACACACACACACACACACACACACACACACACACACACACAGCTGTAGCTCTCTGTCTCCGTCTATAAATCACGTGTCAAAATGCTGTTTTGTTTCACATTTTGGGCCAGAGTCTCGCTTTTTTTAGTTTTTTCAACCTTGGGGATGATTCAAGATTGGGCTTTATTTTTGCAGCGAGACTAAAACATGGCTGAGACATTAATGGTAGGTGGAATTGTTTGTAAAAACCTTTTTAGACGCAGCCCGACTAGCTGTTCCCCCCCCGTGTGTCCACATGTAGTGCCGTATCCACGGCTACAGTCGCCTCCGGAGTCTTTCCCCGATTCTTTTATCATCCAGTCTTTGACCTTTGACCCTCAGCAGCGGTATCAGTGAGCGGCCCTTCTGTAGAAATAGACTCCTCTGTGGTTACTGGGGCTCCTGCAGCCGCAGGGGCTGATGGGTAACACCACTGTCTTGGAGATGAGCCCGGGGTTGCCATGGGAACCAAACCATGTTGGTCGCTAGCCTGGAGGATTTGAGGGGGGGGTTGGGGAGGGGGGGAGGGGGTGGCCTACTTCTGGATCGAACAGTGGATATATGTGCGTGTCTGCTCTTTAAAGCATCCCTGACCTGATAAATACAATTAAATCATGATACCACTGACACACACATCTGGATGATACTGCACTGTGTAGTATGTGGTGCTCCCATTCTGACCTTCCTGTTTTTAAAATGCGTTTCTCGTGTCTCCTCCAACTTAATAACTTTATTACCCAATTAATAAGATTCAGTTATAATTTGATACGGTTTATTTTTGTATTTAATTCCCCATCCCCTACATGCTTCTACTGTTTTGACTTTTTCTATTTCAGTTGGCTTTAATGTGAAATATAAATATATTTGTGGAAAACTATTTCATAATGATTATAATTGTAAACTATTTACGAAAGAATAGATGTGTGGGCAGTGAACCTCTGAGTAAACGATGTGAAGTGGTGGCCGTCGCAGAGAGAGAGGCTGAGCCCCCTGCTGGTCACTCTGCTGCACTGCAGCTCACAGACTCCCCGAGGCTGAAGGAGATCCTCACCACCAACATCACGTCTCCCGGTAGACATTTCTGTCTGTTTTAAAGCAGATCCCTAATTGTGAGTTGTGTGTTCTTTCCCCTTCCTCTTCCTCTCAGGTGGTCACCTGGCTGCAGGGTCCAGGTTCAGAGCTGTTGAAGACTCAGCAGGCCATCGGGGACTCGTCGCGAGCGGCTCAGGCTCTGCAGCAGAAACACGAGGAGATCGAGAGCCAGCACAGTGTAAAGCAACGCATCGGACACACACACACACACACACACACACAATCATGCTACATGAGTGTTTCATGCTACAAGTGTTTCTCGACTCCAGCTTCACATTGGACACACAAATCTAAAGGAGGGTCTCAATCTTCTCAGCAAGAATGCCGATACATTTATTTCCTAACGTGTCAAACTCATCTTGAAAACCCCTTTTTCGTGGCGTTTTTACAGATATTTCCGCTCTGGCTAAATATTATAAACCTTCAACGGGCTCCGTTCTGTGTGTGTCTTTGTGCAGGAGTGGTTCGCGGTGTACGTGGAGTTGAACCAGCAGATCACCGCCTTGCTCAGCGCCGGGGAGGAGGAGGAGGTGGTGGAGCTGAAGGCGCTGCAGCAGCAGCTGAGCGACGTCTGCTACCAGCAGGCGGCTCAGCTGGAGGGCCGGCAGCACGTCCTGCAGGCGGCGCAGGGCTTCCACGGCACCACGCAGGAGGTACGCACACACACGTGCACGCATGCAGACACTCAACCGTACGTGCACGCACACGGTTTGCCGTTTGTGCTGGATGTACAGACTGGAATCTGTGTTGTGTGTGAAAACAAAAACACTTTTTAGTACAGAGGTAGGCTATTTAGCCTAGCTTAGCACAAAGACTGTAGACGGAGGTAAAAAAAAATCACAAACTAAAAGCAGAACTTTCCATGGTTAACTACAGAATGTGGCATGAAACCCAAAGTGCGTGCTACTTGTTCTGAACGAAGTCCGCTCTCTCTGCTCTGCAGTTGTCCCAGCAGCTGGACGGCCTGCTGGGCATGCTCTGTGCTGACGTGGCTCCAGCCGACGGCGCTTCCATTCAACAAAACCTCAAGCTGTTGGAGGAGAAGCTGCAGATTGTCGGTCCGTGCTGCGCGAACGATAAAGCTCGTCCCTCTGACATGCTAATGTTTTTTTTTAAATGTATTCCTTCTATTTGTGTGTCGTCCATCGCGTGTGTCTACGTCTGTCCGTGCAGAGGCAGGGCTCGCCTCTCTGCGCCAGAAGGGCGGGGTGCTGATGGAGCAGATGTGCACCCAGCCGCCGTGGCCCCTGGAGGAGGCGGAGGAGAGTCCGGCTGGGGAGCAGCAGGACAGCGCTCAGCACGTCCAGACCGTGATGGAGGAGATGCAGCTCCGCAAGCAGAGGTAGCCTTCGCCTTCTTCTTCTTCTTCCTCTTCCTCTTCCTCTTATTCTTCCTTTTTAAGGCTCATCAGGGAGCAACTTGGACTTTTTAGATAAATATAGCCGCACGTTACACTATTAGTTAGGATATGTGAATGAAGTGTGTGTGTGTGTGTTGCAGGTGTGAGGACATGGTGGACGTGAGGAGGCTGAAGATGCTACAGATGGTCCAACTGTTCAAATGTGAAGAAGACGCTTTACAGGTAGGACACAAAACAACCTGTAGTCACATTGTACAGTACATTACTTCCTGTATTGAGATAACACATATATATATATATGTGTGTGTGTGTGTTCAGTCAGTAGAGTGGCTCGGCGAGCTGTTAGACGCCCTGTTGAAGACCCACGTCAGACTGGGCGACGACTCTCAGGAGACCACGATCATGTTGGACAAACACAGGAAGTTTGTGGACGTCGCTCAGGTGAGACGCGTCCCCACAACGCGTGGCAATAATACTCCAATAATAAATGTAAAACGGTCACCTCTCAACTAAAATGAAAGTGACAACCGGCTCTCCGTTCGTCTTCGCCTCTTCCCCCCGCAGAGCACGTACGACTACGGCCGCCAGCTGCTGCAGGCGACCGTGGTCCTGTGTCAGTCCCTGCGCTGCACGACGCGCTCGTCCGGAGACACCCTGCCGAGACTCAACCGCGTCTGGAAACAGTTCAGCGTCAGCGGCGAGGAGCGGCAGCAGAGACTGGAGCTGGCCCTGAACTTCCACACCGCCGCCGAGAGGGTGAGCCGGGATGAGAGGGAGACAGACCCCCCCCCCCCACTGTTTTATTTTTATTGTGCAGTCGGGGACCCTGTCGGACGTTGAACGTTACATTTTGCCTTCAGTACATAAAGGTTTGTTTCTTTCCTGTGGTTCAGGTGTTGCAGCAGGAATGTGTGGACCCAGAGTCTCTGGATGAAGTCGACTCTTCTGGGAAAACTCTGCTGGACAGACTGACCTTGCCTGTTATCTTCCCTGATGGGTACGAACACACAAACACACACGCACACACACGCACACACACGCACACACACACTCCCTTGGGTCTGAAACACACAGTGGGAGATTGAGTTCATTCTCTGCTCAGGCAGACATTTTTCCACTATACCTGTAAATGGAAAATTGTTGTTTGCTATTAAAGCTCTGAATACAACATTTAGCACTGTTTTAAACTTTGAATAATTGATTTTTATTCAGCATATTCTTCTAGGATTCTTCTAGCTTCATAACTGAAAACTATTGATTGTAGCTGCTTTCTTTTTTTTTCCGGAGTCCCCAGTGTGATACAAACTCCTAACTCGAACTCCTTGTCGTTTCAGGACCGAGCAGTACTTCGGGAGTCCCAGCGACACGGCGGCGGCGGCGGAGGCCGTCAGGGAGCGTCTCCTGCTGGTGGAGGAGCGACGGCTGCAGCTGCAGGAGGTGGAGCTGCACGATGACGAGGAGGAAGAGGAGGAAGAGGAGGAGGGGAGGGTGCTAAACGGGCAGGAGGCGCGGCTGGACGTGATCGGCGAGGAGCTGAGCGAGAAAGAGGAGCAAGATGAGGAGGAGGAGGAGGAGGAAGGGGGGCAGCAGGATGAAGACTTGGAGAGGACCACGCAGGACTGCTAGTGGGCGTTAACCCGAGCGGCCTTAGAGAAGCTCGTTGACGAAGGGCAGCTGATTAACTTCTACCGAAAAACCTGCGACCGGTTGCTTCCGTCTCCCAGCAGTTTGTTCCTGCCGCTGCTATTTCTCCACATTAAGACTACATTTCCCATCAGCCTCACCGCTCACCCTTCCTGAAAGATGGGGAGACATGTTGGATGTGATCAGCAGAAGCTGTGAGAGCCCTGGAACGGCGGCGCCCTCGTCACCGTTTTCCTGAGTTGTAAAATACTGGAACTATTCATATTTAGTCTTTGGATGCTCTGTTGACGACGGACCAGCTGTAAAAATAATGTTTGGATAAGAATTCTTTGAAAGTATAGCTAAAACCGCCTCCTCTTTCCCAGCATGCCTCTTGTCCGCCTAAGTGGGTGGAGCCTCCACGGTGCTAACATGGTTACCAATGTTTCCGTCCGTGCCTCCTCTCGCCTTTCTCGCTTCCTTTTTATTCCGCCCTGACGGAAGATGAACTCGTTGGCCTGGACAGGCGGAGCCGCAGGATATCAGGTGTGCAGCGGCCAGATGGCCTTCCAGCGCCCTGTACCTCCAGACACGTCAGGTGACGGCCGCAAACCTCTCCGGGCTCAATCGCACGCGCAATTAAACAAAGCAGCTAGTGGAGACAACCACAAGTCCCAAAGAGCACGTCCCACCTTAAACGAGATATGGTTTTACTTCCGCCTCCTCCAACCTGAGGATGTACCCCGGAAAACAGTAACAAACTAAGATGAAAATAATAATATAATACGATATTACATTTAAAGCATGGATTATTGACTATAGATTACTGGAGTGGAAACACGCAGAAAAGGAGAAAAATGTTGATTTATAGCCAAAACTGATTGGATGTTCCCTGAAATGATCTGTGGGACTTGTAGTTGTAACATTAGTGTTTCCACGATGACCTCCTCGCTGTTCTACATAAGCTCGCTGCCTTCATGACGTAGGACTCAGACCTGTGCCGCTTTTCCCTGATCCAGACATCAGAATAGGAGCGATTCCCTTTTCTATTTATTTTCACTTTGTTTTTCCAAACAAAACTTGCCGTGACTGGTTTGTATTTTTTGACCAATAACTGCTGCTGTAAGTGTAACCGCTAAATACTGCGTCTTGCTCTCGTCCAATAATATATACATATGACATCATCCTCCAAATAAAGAAGCTTTTTAAAATTGCTGTCTGAGGTGTGTTTTTGTATTATATGTCTGAAGCTCACTCATTCCAATACAAACGCAACTACTGAACATGTTTTCAAAAGGTTTATTGAAAAAAACGTTTCACCACTTCTAAACATGGAAATATTGTAATGCAATGTCCTGCTCTTTAAATATATTACATCACTACATTTGTGCCCTTTATACAAGCCATTTCTTGTTGCTGTAGAACAGCTACCACTAGAGGGCGCCTCTTCACCCAGCCGGTCCCTTAGTTATAACACCTAAAAGCGTATTCAAAATAAGTATATGAGGGTCAAGTCAATTCAAAGTCACCCTTGGTTGATATACATATTTATACGTTCACAATGTTGACAAATGGATGTGGAGATAAGTATTGTTGCTCAAAAGTGTCCGTTAGCTGTGCAGGTCATCGCCGGTTCTCCTTGTCAAAAAGGTCTTTGGCCTCGTTGATCTTAGCGGCCAGATACGGCGACCCACCTGCGTAGACGGACACAAACACGTCACTCCTTTAACACACCTATTTCAGACTCCTCCCCTTCAGCTGTCTGCATGTTATCATTTTCAAAATCACCGTCTCTAAGTTTTTCCAGCACTGGCACAGCGCTAACTACAGCTGTCTCACTGAGTTTAGCTCACCCTTGTCAGGATGGTTCAGGACCATGATCTTCCGATGGGCGTCGCGTATCTTGGCCTTAGTGCTGACTGGGCTGAGGCAAAACAAAACAAATAATGTGAGCAATCACCCCGTTCTTCTGAGCTCTCAAACTCACACACAGTCTTACAGAGAACATTTAAGAATTATAAACCACAACACATTTCATTACCTGATGCCAAGAACGAGGCTGGCCTCTCGTTTGGTCATCTTCTGCTCAAAACCTCCTTTGTAATATGATGAGAACGCCTGTGGAGAAAAAAGGATTAGAGCTTTGATTCTCAATCACCAGAGTTTATCTCTATATATTCTTTCCTGAGGTATCTCAAGAGTTTCTTTGAACCATCTACAACGTGCACAACAAAAAAAAAGAACAGGAATAAGTCTGGATACTGATGTAGGGGAGGTGAAATAGTCACTCACGGAAGAGGGCATCTTCCTGACGGTTTCAGAGAAGACCTGTCCAAGAGGCTTCCACAGCTGGAATGCATAGCGGCCTGTGGATCAACGCGCATGAGAACAGCTTAAAAACACATTTTCCAAATGTCCCCATGGCAAATTATGGATCTTGTATCAAACTATTCTTACCGGCAAGACCTGCAGCAGCCACACCGAGACCGACCGCGATCAGAGTCCCTCCCTGTCAACCAAACAAAACGTCCATCATTACACCGGGTCAGACGAGTGTCTGCACTGGTACTTGAAGAGGAGAGAGCAGCGGCTCCACAATCACACAAACAACCCCGGCTGACTGATTTGACGGTTAGCCAGCGATCGTTTGTGTGATTGTCTGTGGAAAAGAGAAAAATGCTCCAATAAAACTTAGTAAACGTCAATGAGTACTTAAATTAGCAAGTAAATGGATGAAGTTTCACTGCAATATCACATTGCCTATTTAGGTTTTAATAAATAATTTTTCACAAAGGCTTTTTTTTTTCTGCCATGTCGTACAGCATATTCTCAGGAGCTCTTATCCAGTTCGACCTCTATAATTACTTAATAATGTGCCATACTGAGGCTTCATATTTAGCGACTTACTACTCTTGATTGTGTTACGTCCAAATAAGTTGTACATATTATGTTTTATATCTTGAACGGTTGTGCAGCCCCCGAAAGTACAGTCATGAAGACACCTCAATATTATGAATATTATGAATGATCCCCCCAAAAAAAGCTATTTCTATCCCAGTCAGCTCCTAATGAAGCAAGTAGCTACAGCATACATCCGTCCACAATGGTGTAATGCAGGACGAGCATCCTATGTGCACGCAGCATAACATCTGCACAACATTTGTATATTTGCATATTAAGTACCCTCTACATCAGGGGTGGGCAAACTACGGCCCACCAAGAAATGCCGGGCATCAGGTGTTTACTGTCACATTATTTAATAACCACCTTTTATTTTTTATTTGATTGTGATGCATTTAATGTATCAAACCTAGATTTAAGAATTGAAAAGTCTGCATCACCTGCTGTTCTGCTCCACATTTGCAATGTGTTGCATTAGAGACGAATGTAATTGCATCTTCATTCATAGATTTGTCCCTCATCTCTTACCGTAGTAAGGACATGCTGCAGCTACCTTCCACTTTTACTGTTTGGTAGCCTTTGAAAGTCTAATTAGGTCTGTAAGTATTGTTGTATGTAGCTAGTATTACTGTGAGTACCAAGTTGTCCTAAAATATAAAGTTTATCGAACCACAGTTTAAAGCTAAAAGCCACTAAGTTAGCCAGCGTTAAGAGCGCTTTGGCAGCTCACTTTAGTTAGTTAGCTAGTTAGCTAACGCTAGTTAGTTTGCTCGTTAGTTAATACCAATACACCTGGCGCTACTGCGACAGTCGTGACGTGACGTGCCGTTACGTCAGCGGTCATCGAGGTTACGTCGCACGCACGTTAGCAGGTAGAAACCCGCCTGTTTAGTTGCATGTCCTCCGCAGAGGCCGCAGCGTGAGAGCAGATACTTACCAGCCGTCTGTCAATGTTTGCGTCGCTCCTGGGGCTTTTGAGAGAATACTCCGCGTCTCTCATCGTCTCTCCTCCGTCGACGGACATTCTGCCGGCGTTCGCCATGTTGCCTGTGATGCGAAATGTCAAAGTCACGTGATTCAACCACATCCACATCCGGTTGACGATTTAAAAATAAAACTCAGCGCTAAGCAACTTCCTTTCTGATATCTGGCATCTTTTTGGATCTTCAGAAAGTCAATGCAACCTTATTGAGCGTTTTTAGTCCTCGAGCCAAATGTCTCCCTCTTGCCAATTTGGAGGGTTCCTCGTGGTACATTTGCAGCAATGGCAGCTTTCTATGTGCTGCCACTCCTCTTTCCATCACTACATTGTTAGAATGTGTCCTTATTACCTACACAGAATAATACAGTCATATATTAATGTACATCTTAGACAAACATCTGTCTATCAGTCACATTTTAATGACACATAGGACAACATAATCTGACCTTTGAACATTTTCATCACAAAAATGCTTCGTGGTGGCCATAGCGGTCATTTGACTTTCCGTCATAACCGAATTATGCATTTTACATCTTATCTCCACAACCAAACACGATACCAAAAGGTGATGTCTACCCCTGTGTGTTGGTGGTCAAGGATTACAATTAAATCATATACCCCGTCAAAAACTGTTCAGGTGAGTACTCAATGGTGAATTCATTGAGATTGTGAGATAGGAATCACAGTCTCAGATAACATAGACTAGACTTTATAGTATCGTTTCTGCATGTATGTTGTGTGAGTTTAAAAAACTACCCGTTTGTTCATTAAACCTGAAAATACATTGACTGTAAACAGTATAACAATGTTCAAAAGGACCTTTTCATTTTAGTTAAAAGAGAATGGGTCAAACACAAAGGTTTATTTAAAAATATATATATTTTAGAGACATGTTTGTTAGAACTTAGTTATAAGGGCATTTGCAGAAGCCTTTTCGAATGAAGCGATGGCTCACAGACTATTTCTTTCTTCAAAAAAAAGTAAGTGTGTTTTAGGGTTGACATATTCCAAGACTGAGTGAATACAAGACCACTTGCCATTTGTTAAAAACCTTTGTGACCTTAAAGCTGCGCTCTAATTCATATTTGAATAGCTCAAATGAGTGTGTGTGATGTAAAAGTTACCACTTGAAGTCAGGAGCCCACAGAGAATCCAGTGAAAGTACTCAAGTGCAGAACTTATCTACAATTTTGAGGTACTTTACTTCGATACATCCTTTTTCTGCTACTTTATACTGCTACTAATATTGCACATTCTACTCCGCTACATCTGTCTGAAGGCTGTATTCACATTGTAGATTTGTATTAATTAATAATCAAAAATATGATTAACAAATAAATGATATGTTATTTTAAGTTAAGATGGGATATTCACAGGTGGGAAAAATTCACAAGTTATCTTAAAGTATGTACAATTATCGAAATTATACCCACCGGCCACTGCCAGCCGTGACATTCATGAAGGCATCCCGAACTCTAATGCAATAAAATAATTGTTAAAAATTGAATTCTAGGTGCTTCAATTGTCTATTTTCCCCTCGAGCACTTTGTCCATGTTGGCTTACAAATGAAGCTTCAAAGCAAGGTGTGCTGAAAGCTCCAGAGCAGCTAAATGGCCTCTTGAGGTTAGATAGTTTGTAAGCCTCTGTTTCTAAGGCCAAAAACAAAGCTTAGCTATATATGCCTCTTTTGAGTGACCATCATTGTGATTTTTGTTTTTTATGGTTTGTGCGAAGGATTCCGGAGTTTATCCCGGTTCACAGATAGAACAAACCCCTGTTGTTTCATGTTTGTGTCACTAGATGGAGCCACTTCCAAATGAACCCTGTGGTGCTGTGAAGCACGCGTGCGTGCGTGCGTGCGTGCGTGCGTGCGTGCGTGTGTGTGTGTGCGTGCATGCGTGCGTGCCTTGCACAGGATGAGATTGAATATATTGATAACTCTTGAATTTAACCTGTGGTACTGGAGGTCAGCATTATTCCGAATTTTGATTTTGTTGTTGATTTGCTTGTATTAATTTCTTATGCTACATTTGGCTTTCCAATTGTTGCATCAGTTACATCTATTTGGTTACATGCCCTTATTCATATTTGCGTGCATCTTTTTGTGGCTTGATATGTACATGTTTGTGTGTTTTCTATGTTTGTATTTGCCCTTGATGTGTGTTTGCATTCGCGTTTTGCTCTTTGTACTTGTGTCCGTCTACAGGTGCACCTTGTGGCCCTCGTGGACCCTCGACATGATTAGGGGTCCAGCAGGAGTCTCGGAGCAGGGAGCAGCGGCACAGTGGAGCTGATGGAGCCCTGAGCCTGGAGCTGGTTTCTATTGTCCCCGGTAATTGGATTTGGTCTGGGAAGAGAGATGGCTGCCAGTGAGAGGCTGCGATCATTAGGTGTGAATGAGACGTGCAGTGCCGGGGCTGAACACACACACACGCACACACACGCACACGCACATGTGTCCACACTGTTCCAGATCAATCTGAAATTGCTGTTTTCATGTCAAACACTATTCTTCACAAAATGCGTACAGTCAGATGATTTTCTCAAAGCTCACCTCCACTGAAACATTAGAACAAAACAGGACAACAGCTGCATTTCTTCTCCTACTTACCCTTACAGGCAATACTATAGCCAAACACACAGCGAGAGAGGTTTCATGAAGCAAATTCACTTAAAACAGATTGAGGCCCTTTCCCAGAACACCCCTTGCCCCTACCACTAGAATCAGGACACTCGGGCGTCCTGATTCTCGCTGCGATGGAGGGCTGCTGTAGGGCCAAGTGGTGCGGCCAGAAAAGGCGCACTCCAAAGCCAGTGTTGCGAAAGTAAAAGTTTTAGACCTTTACTTTAAAACGTTGCTACAAAATGGCTTGGGGGGGCAGACTGAGCGATTGTTATATAAAACTGTAAATCATAGCTTGTTTTATGAAAAAAAGCCCCAAACGACAAATGTATTTGGATGTATTGAACACCATAAGTAATATACTTATAAAAAAATTATACATAATTTAAGTGAAATATAAGGTTGAGTCAGTTTGGGGGTCACAGATGTGCGCAAATGTGCCCCAATGCAAATTTTGGAGACCTCGTCTAAATGTTCTCTGTTCTAAACCCTCTCTAACTGTGTTCTGCTTCACTTTATCAAAGTCAACCTTTGCAGAGAGAATGTTCACATATTATGCTATGATTTGAGTTAGAGAATGTTCACATATTTGGGTCAGAGTTGGACCTTACAGCTGCATCATTTCAAAGAAATAATTATCCTGAAAGTGATTTTTTTCTAGACGGACCTGAAATCTTTAAATTTTTGCTGTGTGTCATCTTCATTTACTCTTAACCAGTGACACATAAACTGATATTTACACATCTGAACAAAATCTCACATGTCCTTGTATTATAACCAACATTATTCAAACACCGATAGTTCAACACCAAACATTATTCAAAACGATAGTAGCCACATCCAGTTCAGTGTAGTTTGCAGGATTAACGATCTGTCAGTCTGAAAGTTGTCTTTGTTCAGTGGCAGCGGTTTGTCCGTTGACATATTCCCGTAATGGGCAAAGCCTTGGTTTATTGTGACATCACCCATTTTTTGTAGGCTTCGATTTTGAGTTCTGCATTTTAGTCCTCGCCGTCTTAGTTTTGAGCAAACAGAAGTGGCACGAAAGGGCGGAGCTAAGTACAGCCGCACGCTGAATATATTACATTTTAGGCGACCACAAATGTTACAACTAACTTGAACTGAAAACACACGGTGAAAGGGTTAAAGTTGTAAGACGAAAACAAGGACAGCTCCCAAACCGGACAACGCCGTGGTGGCCGCCTGTCACTCACACGGTAGCCCCGCCCTAAAGCATCCCCTGCTTTATGGTCTGTTTGACTCCAAATGGAGCATAATTTACTAAATGAACATCATGCTGTGTTGAAGAAGACTTGAAACTAGAGATTGAGACTATAAACTCATGTTTAGAATTTTACTGAGGGAATAAATCAAGAGAGTGAAGTAATGTTCTCATAGACTTCTATACAACCAGAGGAGTCGCCCCCTGATGGCCATTAGAAAGAATGCAAGTTTAAGACACTTCCTCATTGGCTTCACTTTTCAGACACGTAGGTTGTTTCCTGGTATGTATTTAGAAGGTAGTGAGTTTACCAGAGCTCTGCTTGAGGCTGGTGGTTCTAGGCTACATTAGAAACTATATTTAAATCCTGAATCTCTAATGAACTGGAGGCTGTTGAGTTGTATTTTAGCCAAAAATTGTATTCCAAACGTTAACTGATGCTCACATAGGGCTTCAGTTGTTCAAGTTAGATAAATGAAGTGAGTATTTTCCAAATAAAAAATCTTTCCAACATTTTCTCTTCATGTTATTATTTTTCCACTGCAGCTCAAACGTTGGAAAAGAACTTTGGAAGATATCCAACTCACACCGCTGAAACCTCACAGCTTCAGACAAACTGGATTTTATTTTTGAACAGAATTGTAGATTTTGTAATATTAATAAGTAATATTTGAATGGCCAGTGTGAACAGGAGGAATGATCACAGCAAACAAAACGTGTTTCAATGTTCAAACGGCTATTGTTTTAGCAGACTTGAACAAATGAGAACCCTTTGAACAGTTATTGCTTCTTATTATAACTTATCAGTTCATATGCAGATTTAAAATGCAGCAGTGTTGGAAATAATTTGCATATAAAAAAATAACCTGTGTTTTTGTGTGCGTGCATGTACAACTTCATCTCAGAGAGGGAGAAACATTTGCCGAAACACACACACACACACACACACACACACACACACACATAGTGTTTCCATAGGAACCAAGCAGCCACTCTGCTCTTCAATAGCGAGCGAGCGAGTCGAGGTAGATGGCTATTGTGTCGTGTGTGTTTGGGGGGTCGGGGTTGTGGTTCGAGAGGGGTTAGAGGGGGCGGTATTAAACAACGCACTAGACAGATGAAAGCCCTGCACATCCTTAAATCTAATCATAATTTAGTCATCACTAGAAGATGATCAAAATAAAGAAGGAAATAGGCAAGACGGGACAGAGAGGGAACTGAGTGCATGAGTCAAGGGAAAAGGGGAGTATTGATGTTAGATGGAAAATGATGGAGCCTCGTGGACAGAGATGGTCTTATTCCTAAAACTGAAGCTTATTTGTTGCATCCATCTATACCCAGGCACAGGCACTTAGTCTAAAAGGATTTCTGTAGCTCCCGGGCAGCGAAGACAGTGGACTCAGTCATAACCACCAATACCTGGACGTCCACTGAAGCCTTTTTCTTATGTAAAATTATGACAAATGAAATGACACACGCCAAATGGACATGAAGAGAGAAAGAGACAAACACACAATACATCTTTCTCTAATTATCAGAAAGGTTTTGTTTGCGCTCACTGGTAGGATAAACTTATTCGTGTTGAATAGAATGAATGTTAAATCTTGGGATAAGATGTTTCCATCTTCATATATTTGCTGAACATGTTTCCAAATGAAACATTTTTTTGAGACTGTTATCCGACAACAATGCTGCAGTGAGAGTGACTCAGTAGAGCCCATTAGGGCGGCCTGTCCCGCCTCTCCTTCACTGGAGAGAACTTTTGAAGCGAATCCAGACAAAGAGCATTCAGAGGAAGGATGAGGAAGAGGAAGAGGAGGAGGCCCAACTGGGATTTCTTGTCAAATGGGCTCATGGAAGCTGGTAATGATATTTATTGGATTGGAGCTCCTGATAATCAGTCATTTGTTCTGATATTTTTGAAATAATCCAATTTACCCTTTGCCTCACGAGACATCCAACAATTATGCATATAATTATGAACAAATTCATTATGAAACAGGATTTATCATGGGACAATTCTCTATTTGAGCAGAGGTCATTACCAATATTGTTTGACAATAAGTGGTATAATAATACAATAATTACACGCTGTACATTTTATTGTTTCATTTAATTTTCCAGGAAGTGCGTAATAACGGAGTTATCCAGATTCCAATGTTGATGGTTTTTAGATGGTCAGAACATTGTGGTCAGAGCATAGAACCCTGAGAGCATAGAACCCTGAGGTCAGAGAACCCTGAGGTCAGAGAACCCTGAGGTCAGAGCATAGAACCCTGAGATAAGAGCATATCATCCTGAGAGGTTTTGATCTCATGGTTCTATGCTCTGACCTCAAGGTTCTATGCTCTGACCTCAAGGTTCTATGCTCTGACTTCAGGGTTCTATGCTCTGACTTCAGGGTTCTATGCTCTGATCTCAGGGTTCTATGCTCTGATCTCAGGGTTCTATGCTCTGACTTCAGGGTTCTATGGTCTGATCTCAGGGTTCTATGCTCTGATCTCATGGTTCTTTGATCTCATGGTTCTATGCTCTGACCTCAAGGTTCTATGCTCTGACATCAGGGTTCTCTGCTCTGACCTCAGGGTTCTTTGATCTCATGGTTCTATGCTCTGACCTCAAGGTTCTATGCTCTGACATCAGGGTTCTCTGCTCTGACCTCAGGGTTCTTTGATCTCATGGTTCTATGCTCTGACCTCAGGGTTCTTTGATCTCATGGTTCTATGCTCTGATCTCATGGTTCTATGCTCTGACCCCAAGGTTCTATGCTCTGACATCAGGGTTCTCTGCTCTGACCTCAGGGTTCTTTGATCTCATGGTTCTATGCTCTGACCTCAAGGTTCTATGCTCTGACCTCAAGGTTCTATGCTCTGACTTCAGGGTTCTATGCTCTGATTTCAGGGTTCTATGCTCTGATCTCAGGGTTCTATGCTCTGATCTCAGGGTTCCATGCTCTGATTTTAGGGTTCTACGCTATCCCATATATTGATTCAGCCCTTGGGTGGAACGCGAGTTGGAGGAGTTGTTTGCTGGACTGACACTTTGTGTTTTTGAGGCAGATTCAAGCAGTCGATTAGGGAGGGACTGTTCTCCACCTCTGCTTTGTCCTCCACTCTCCTCTTTCCATCTTGTGTCATGGCCTTTCTTTGTGAGACTGAGTCAATTGCACCACCTCCTGCTATCAACCGTGATATTGATCATGGCTTTTAGAGAATTTATTCTGTTTCATTATAGTAGAAATGAGGGAATTTTGTTTTGTGCGTATTTCCAACACGTCATAAAACCTTATTGGGAAAATGTCACCATGACATTTTAAACAAAATGTTACCATGACATTTTAAACAAAATGCTACCATGACATTTTAAACAAAATGTTGTCAATCTATTTTTTTTTATTGGAAATAGCTAAAAGTAATTACAAATACATCTGGTATGCCTCACTGTGACAGCAGGGATGATGAAGTTAGTAAGTTTAATTTTACATCGATGATGATCTCGTTGTTTTACCATTGAGGGTGTGTTTTAATTTGCTGCAAATGTGTGCCTCAATAATTGCCTTAATTATATATTTGTATATCCTACATTCATAAAACATGTAAAAGATTATCATGAGTTGAGTTTTTAATAATTTACTGAATTATTTCACCATCTACCAGTCTCTTCTGTATTTATTCATAGCACACAAAAAATAAGTTTAGAATGCATTCTTTATTTATTTAGTGTCTCTTCATATCTTTCACAATATATTGATTGTGTATAATACATTAACAACAGTGAGTAAACTCCTTTGTGTTCAAACGGTACACGGAACCTCTATCCTGTAGACCCAATTTCCTTCAGGGGACTTTATCGCTGACGGACTGGCAAAATGACATAGTGGTAAACACAGTAAGGTGAGTCTCGATTTCTATTTTACTGCTCGCGAACGCACCTGTTTCACCACGAGGCACCGCCGGTATTAATCCACCTGCACGTGACGCGGAGGACACGAGCGAGCGACCAGTTCCGACTTGTATCAAAGTGACATTGAGCGAGGATGGAGAGGAGAGGGAGAGAGGGGAGCTAGCGTTAGCTGCTCGCTAGCTAGCTGACATCACAGCAGCCTTATGGGTAAAAACAGGCCGTGTTCAGTCAGCCTTCATGGAGGTTAACCGTTGTATTCACGGCGCTGTGCGCGGGGAGGGGGTCGCGATACACGAGCCGGCTTCCGTAGAAAGTTAACGTGGCTCCGCGAGAGGCTGACCGTGATGTCACCGCTGACTGTTTACTGAGACAGAGACGAACACAAACAACAGAGCTGTGGCCTCAACCCGGTTGTTGTTGTTGTTGTTGTTGTTGTTTATGGTTGCTGCTATTCTTATATTAAACTCAAGCAGTATTATTGTGTGACGTTACTTTAGGAATTTAAAGATGACATAACCGACCATTAATATATATATGAAAATCATATTTTCGTCCACCACACACACACACACACACACACACACACACACAATACAACCATCTTTCAGATCACGTGCATACCAGTTAAGTAAAGGTATGACGCAAGGTATAAATACACATATGTATGAAGTAGCAATACAAGTGTGAGTGATAATGTTACCTAAGGTGTGGTTGAGTATAATGGCTTATACGTTGTTGTGAGTATAATAATGAATAATGAATAAAGTTTAATTACGCTGTAAACCATAAGACACAAGGGGCTGCATTAAAGAGAAAATACACGTCTGAATATAGCTGATGCATTTTGCTCCAACTGTGTACATGCTCTGTGCTACGTTTCACCTAAGGTCTATAACAGGGGTAACCTTTGCAGAACGGTCAGACTTTCAATTATTTTTTTACTTGACATATTTATTGTTATACCAGTGTAGGTTTGTCGGCCGTAGGAGCTCGACAAAGTGTGTGTGAGTCAACGGGAGTTCAGCGGGAAGCTCGTTGAGTAAGACGATGACGACGCTCACCTCAGGTCAGAGCTTTGTCTGCAGGCAGATGACATCATGGCAAATATGTTGGGACAGGTTGTTAAATAATAAATGGATTGTTAGTGATCGTTACTACAGTGGACTCTGCAAAGCTGATCAACTTGAGCTTTGGAGACTATTGTAATGTTTGATCATTAATTGAAATGAATCGGAAGAGAATGTAAAGACTCTTAAAGTTTAACTTTGACCATCACGCACACACACACACACACACACGCGCGCATAAGGCAATGCTGCATTGCTAACAGTCTCTTAAGGATTAGTGCAATTTTTGTAATCTTTTTTAAATTTCTATTGTTTAATAACATTTGATGGAAAATACATTAATCAAAAAATTGTGAAAAAAGCAAACAGTTGAGTGGCTTAGCAGTTTCATTGTCCTGGTGCTATACAGCAATGGTCTGCAGCATAATGTGTATGAATTCATAGAAGCCCAAATAGAACTCATAAAGAGCCTTAAACTCTCAGTGATGCTTCCGGTAACATCTTTCATTTGCACCCCACCAACAAATCATCACGAATAACTTGTGAATATTCAACATTATCGCTCGGGCCCTGACTAGAAATTGAATTGCAGTGATGTAATGGCCTTTAAATAATTCATATGCAGAGAAAAGTAAAAGAGGCCGAGCTGTGGAGGAGAAGAGAAATCGATGAGAGCGAGGGAGCACAAATGATAAAAGAAAGTGGTTAAGAGAGAGAGAGAGAGACGGAGACAGAGGAGTGAAGGGAATCAGAAGAGACGCGGTCAGGCAGATAGATGGGAACCCCACCCAGGCCTGCTTCCTCTCCGCCGGCTCAGTCTACTGATAAGCAGCCAAGGAGGAAGTCAAGTATTATTTCATGTGAGAGAGGATGAGCGTGTCCGTTGGCTGAGGAGGAATCCGCTACGCTCCGGCCTCGGTGTGTGATGAAGACGCTGTCGGTGGGTCGGTAGTTCGCCGCTTAGAGTTGTTGAAGGATCTCTATGATATTTTCCGAGCGTTAATACAGCAGAAAACAACTATTTACCATGTCAAGATGTGGCAGGGTAACGTTTACTAAGCAGAGAATTAAATCACTCTATCTTTCTCTTTCTTTTTCGTGGTAATCTGAGCTTCTCCTTGCTTTGTTTCCATAGCTGTGCACGTGAGTTTGAGCGTGCCCCGCTGGTTAGCTCACGGCCGCTTTTATAGCTAATATCGACAGACAGGTAAACACTGTTAGCTGCCAGCACTGTTGCCGTTGTTTGCAATGTTCGCCGGTTCAGTTGTCGCCATGTTGAGAGCTGTGTGGAGGCAATGGACATGCTTTGAATTTTATAATTTAGCACCTTTTTAAAATGATGGCTTCATTTTCCTCATATCTGACTTTCCTCTCGGTAAAGCTCCTATTTAGAGTTTAAGCAAGGTGCCTGAAACACAACTTGGTTTTTATGTCATTCAATCCCTGTTTTCTTACTGTTTGATGTGTTTGCATTCTTTGCTTTTGCATGGCGCGCTTCCTCTTAACCATTTCCCCTTTCTCTCTTCCGTTTCTTACAGTGGAGCCACAGATAGTCTCCATTTGATGACTTCCCAGCCACCTGATGGGCTAAAATAAGCCGCCCCTGAGAATATCAGTCTGTGCACAGGGATTTCGCTGTTTTTCTTGCCCAAAGTGTGTGTGTATCTGGCTAAGTAGCGCAGTTTGCCACCCAAATTGGCTTGATTTCGGGAGTCCCAGGCTACTGCCAGTCTCGTTTAGCTCTGGCATAAAGCCGCCGGAGCTTTTCCCCCGAGGGATAGTCAACTTCCCCTCCAGTGCTGGAGGCACGCCGCTGAAAAAGAAGGCTGTAACCGTGGATGAAGGCCCTGCATTGAGGAGGAGAGCAGGACTTTCCTTCGGACAGCGGCGTGTGAAGCCACGCCGGCTGCTTGGATCTTCCTCACCCCGATCTTTAGCTCACATTTGACCGCCAGTGTGATTTGTTGGACATGTGAATGATGCTAACTGGGTTTATGTGCCCATTTTGGAAAGACGTCTAGTTGTGAGACTCCTTGCTCAAGGGGCCCAGCCATGGAGGGTCTCGAGCAGCTTGACATGGTGGGCGATATCAGCCCGGCCCTCGAGGCCACCGAGGACTTTATCCACTGCATGGACGGGATACAAGGCCAAGGTCCGAGCCAGGCTCAAACGGGGACCCTCCAGCCCGCCAGGCAGCCGAAGCAGCTGCAGGAGGTTTCCAGCGCCGCGCTGGGGAAGCTGAGCTCCAGCGGCGTGTGGGGCTTGTTGGCCCGAGAGCAGCCGGAGGTGGGGCCCCTGGGCCTGGCCTGGGCCGACAACTTCAGCGTGCTGGGGCTGGGGATGGGCTTGAGGCACGGCAAGAGAAGCCGAGCGCGCTCCACCAACGACCTGGCGGCCCAAACCAAGGAGTGCACCAACAACGCCGCCAACTCCTCGTCCAAATCGGCCTTCAAGAAGGGACACAACCGGTCCAGGTCAGACATCAACTACCGGCCGTCGGCGTACACAGACAACGGACTGCCCACGGTGGACTGCAACACTCTGAAGAACATGATCCTCAACCACCAGCCAGGGGGTGAGTTCTCACACACAGAGCGAGTCTCTTGTATGATAGGATGCAGAAGGTGTCTTTCAGGTCTTTGATAGAGCTGAAAGGATTTTTATAATCTTTGGGTTTTAGACGAAAAAGGACATTTGGGATTCATGATATTAGGTGATATAGTGATATACCTCCATCCACAAATATTTGATATTAAAACAGTCAAATATTTTAACAGTTGGGTCCCTGCATCGATTCATTTCCCATGTCCATAGTTTTGGACCAAAATAAAATATTTAATAACATCCCATTTTTACAGAGGCTACATAGAAAATATTTTCTCTGGTGGTGAGTATGACGTATGTGGTCAGAGCTGACACTGTACTTACGGATCCATTCAGATATTAGGGACCAGAGAGTAAAACAAAACCTTTACTGTTGAGTATAATAACGTATTATTCAGATTAACAGGGGCACTGTTAAACACACATGTTGCTGTATATAAGAAGTGGACGTTACCCTTCAGTTTATGGACTGTCGCTGTGAAGCCTTGATTTTGGCATTTTTTGCTGCCGCCATTTGTTTTTTGCAATGACACTAGAGGGCGGCGCTGAGTACAACCGAACGCTGAATGTGGCATTTCTAGGCGACCCAATTTTTTTTACGATATTTTTTTTTTTTACAAAAACACACTGAAAGGGTTAAAGTTGTAAGATTACAAAAAGGTGGACAGCTACCAGACCGGACAACGCCTTTGTAGAGACATGTCAATCACCTTGTAGCCCCGCCCTAAAGCATACCCTGCTTTATGGTCTATTTGACTGTAAATGGACCATAATTTACAAATGAACATCATGCTGGATTGAAGAAGACTTGAAACTAGAGATTGAGACATAAACTGAGGGAATAAATCAAGAGAGAAGTCATTTTCTCATTTCTCTCACTTCTTTTCACATCCAGAGGAGTCGCCCCCTGATGGCCATTAGAAATATTGCAGGTTTAAGGCACTTCGGCGTCGGCTTCACTTTTCAGAACGTGAGGTTGCCGTGCGATTGACCTCCGTTGTATCAAAACCTTGAGAAATGTTTCCTCTATCTGCAAAGCTAAGTGGTAAATTATATGCATCTTAATTTGGGTGAAGGGATCCTTTTGATTGCATCGGATTGCCTAATTGGGCATTTGTGGCACGTCATTTTTTTTGCTCCGGCTCCGTGAAGGCGGCGTCATGTCCCCCCCGGTGACCATCAGTCTGGTCCTACCTGTCAGGGAAGTGCACACCTCCTCCCTCCTTTGCTCTGATTCACGGTCCATTCACCAGAGAGCTTCCTCAGCCTTTGAGAGGCTTTTCGGAGGACGGAAGTCTCCGGACTATTTGTGCTGCAGATCAGGGCGTATGCTGTACTTATGTTGAAGCATCCTCAGAGAAAGCAATAATGATAGAAGATGATGATAACTTGAAATGACACAGCTGTGCTATGACAGTCAGTATTCAGGCAGCGAGCTCCACACACACACACACACACACACACACACACACACACACACACACACACACACACACACACACACACACACCATTTGTTTGTGTGTGTTTTGGCCATCTGAAGGCCTAAGGAGATCCTAAGGGATCCTGAGGGATAATAGCCTGTAATCCTGTCAGCAAATGGACTCAAATGAGGCGAAAGAAGAGGCAACCCAATTACCCGGCCCCTGATACTGGCAGGATTATTTAGTATTAGCATATGTGTGAAAAGGCATCGGGCTATTTAGTTTGGCTCGACGTGCACTGAAAGGAGAGAAGTAGGAAAAGGACGGTAATAAGCAGAAGGCAGAGTGATTTAGCTCGGCCGTGCGATGTCTCTTCATTCACATTGAGGGAGAGGGAAAAAAAGAAAAAAGTGGCCTGTTTGCCTTTCCATTAGTGACAGCTGGGGATGTTTAGATGGTAAATGGAAATGATTATATACACAATAAACATGTATATATATGGGACCAAACAAGCTACATTGTAGCTCTTGTGTTTTATAACATTGCCGACAGCATTCATCTGTTTGTGTTTATTATTTTTCTTGTTAAGTATTATTTTTTGCACACTTTGTTGCGAGCATTCCTCGATAAACTTGTATTCATAAAAGTTCAGGTTCCAAGCAAGGAAACGTTTTTTTTTTGCTGGCAGCTTTTATTGTAAAAAAAAAAAAAAAGCGTTCAATCAAACGGTAAAGAGTTTAATGACAAGATAAGCTCGTGAAAAAAAGCTGGTTCCCCTAGCAGCAGGATTTATTACTCAACGAGCGCTAGTCCTCTGAGCGACCAGAGCCCATTTGCCAGGTCTTTCCACATTTGAACATGCAGAAGAATTATGAAAATTTATTTAGAAAAGTTATTTAGATGAAGCAATAAGTCAATAGACAAAACATGAATCAGCAAAAATCGTGAAAAAAATGCACAAAAATTGCTGGATCAGGCCTCTAAAATGTGTGAATTTGCTGCTTTTCCCTGTTTTTGTTCCAAATGAGGTGTAATTGTGTTTTAAGTTCAGAAGAAGACGCAATTTGAAGGTGTCACCTTGGGCCCTGTGATTGGGGCATTTTAGTTGGACCCTTTACGAAGTCCCGCCCACCACTGCAACTTAGTTTGGCCAGCTCTGACCGAGACACACACACACACACACACACGAATGCAGCTTTTAGATGCTGGCATTGACTGATGTGCTAGTTCTTACTTCTGCACCTCTCACCCAGTGCATGCTGGGATAGCTTCACCCCGCTATGAACCTGAACAGGACAGATGTTGTGGGTTCTGCGGGGACGGTGCCCCCTCTCTGTGGCTGCAGGTGCCTTCTTCTGCTTCTTTTCCATTTGCAGTCTACGTTTGCATCCAGCAAACCGTGCGAGTGTGTTTCACTGTAAAACGTTGTGTAATATCATCGCGGTCCTGATTGACGGTGCTTGATAGTTTGTTTGGAGTCCTGAGGAAAAAAAACGGTTAATTCTGGTTGACGGCTGAGACTATTACCAGAGTGTGAAACCTACCAGGTGGAGATGAAGGCTAATTGAACGGAGAGGTTTTCCTCGCCACAATGCCTAATTCTCATCTCGGCCCTCCCGAGCGTGAAGACTGCCAATCAGCCACTCCTGATTCCAGCTGCAAAACTCATTTGCATATTCATTTGTCCCCTTTAGCAACAAAAATAAAGGGTTTGTTAACATGCAGAGCCCCAGACCCGGAGTGACACCGTGTCTGCTGCTGTTTTGATAAGATGGATGAGGCACTCGACCCGCCGCCGGAGCTGTGGAGCGTTTTCTCTTTTCCCTCCTCGGGTGATTTAGCGCGTTAAAGAAACAAAATGCAATATCTGGCAATTAGACGGCTCCTGGTTGGGGGGGGGGGGGTTACAATTAAATCTGATTGGTGGATTGGTTTAGCACACCGTGATTGTTGCGATGTTTAAGTGAACCTGTCAACCCACTAAAAGGCGTCTACATATTAAAGTTAGAACTGGGCTAAATGAAGCTGACGGGTTGTTTTTCCTGATGTCCAGGTTACGTATAACCATTGTTTTAACAGCGTTTCAGTCCATTTCAATGTGAAGCAGGTCCTAACTGCATGCTGAAATAAAGTAGATGGCATACTGTCTACGTAATGATTGTATAAAACCTAAACTTAAAAACTGTCAGTTGTATCCAAATGTATTCACTTTCATTTGTCTTTTGACCTGCAAATGAATAAATCAGTGGCTTGCACACATCTCTTAGAATAAGTATGTATTTTCTTTTGGAATAGCCACATCCAAAGTGCATTCATGAACAATCCTGCAAGCTCCCAAGTAAACGCCTATGAAGACAGTACCGCGTCGAGTAGAGAGTCTAGGAGTTTCGAGGAGCCCCGAGTCGAGTAGAGTCCCGCAAGTCACAGTGAAGTTATCAGCTCTAAACCAATAAACGACGAGTTTGAGCGTGATGTCGCAGTGAGGTCATCAGCTCTGAGCCAATAAGCGGTGATGTCACAGAGTGGCTTCTGTTCCATGATGTCATCATCAGAATCAGAACTGCTCTGTGCAGCAGGTGCTTTTCTCTCTTCCTCTTTTCTAAGTGGAGGCACAGCTGAGATTGAAGCAAAAATGAGACCATCAAGTATGATGAGGTCTTTTTCCAGCATGTGGCTTCATGAAGTGCCGGGGGTTCATCCCTAATACGATCTTTTTAAATCCTGCACTTTTCTTTTCACTCTTGATTGAAATGCTCTCTAGGCAATACATTGTTTTCCTAGAAAAGTGCTGCTTTACTAAGAATAATTTCCATTTGAGCCTCGACAATACATCAGCAGGCAGACCTTGGTTGATGTCAGATGTAAAGGTCTCGGCAAATATGCTATACATGTACGGTCCACAAAAATCACTACGCATCAAGCTTTGAACGCTATCATTAGTTTTAACTTCACTAATTTGCCCGTCTGGTATCACAGTGGCAGATTGCAACCCACAACGATATTATCTTCAGGTGATTATACACTGAAGAAAACACACTTTAATTAATTTCTTCCAAAAGATCCCCCTAAATGCTACACACAGGCCCTTAAAGACACTTGTTGCGATCCCTGTTTGGCTGAAACATTTTATTTAATAGAATATCTTGTCTCTTGGCTGGCATCTTTTTTTCAAGCAGGGTAGTGAATGCAGCAAAGCTCACAACAAAGAGCAAATACATCAATTAGGGTAAAACAAAACTCCTGACCAGCAGACAGTGACAGAAAGGAAAGGAAAGGCAAAATAAGGCTAGGGTGTGCCTCTGGCCTTCAGATTAAAAGAGTGGAACAGTTTGCCCAGCGGGCTCCTTAACAACACGGTTTCTTCCTGTCCTGGCAACAAGAAACGTTTCCCAGAGGAGCCCCAGCTCACAGATATCTTACCAAAACACCAGCGCTCATGTCGGAGCCGCAAGCCTCCGATAAACTACTGTGTGTAGGAAACTGGCCCATCTGGATTAGGGTTTCGTAGATCAATTAGAGGTGGATTCTACAGTCACACATATGTGCTCTTGAGTTCAAGCTACAGACCAGGCGGTTCTGAAATGTGAAGCCAAACTTGCAGTCTATCTAATGGCCAGCAGGGGGCGACTCCTCTGGTAAATAAAAGAAGTCTGGTTGTATAGAAGTCTATGAGAAAATTATTCTACTTCTCTGATGAGTTTATGTCTCAATCTCTAGTTTCAAGTCTTCTTCAAAACAGCATAATGTTCATTTAGTAAGATATGGTTAATTTAGAGTAAAAATAGACCATAAAGCAGAGTATGCTTTAGGGCAAGGCTACCTACTAATGTCCCAAATTTCCAACTTCCATTCACTGGACGTGACCATACTACTTAAGGAATACTCCACGGAAAAAGTATTTTGAACACCAACCCGTCAAAAGGTGATTTAAAAAATAAAAATGGGTAACTTACTGCTTTATGTAGGACAGCAGCTGTAGACGGCTTGGATTCTCAGCAATTCCAATGGATTCCAATGGAGACCCAAAGTCATAAAGAAGATTACACGTCTGCAACATAATACACTTTTACATGGATCCGTATCTTCCTCACAACACACCTAAATACACTACTTCTGTCAAGGGGTTTGTGTTGCTGTAGCCCTGGAGCTCTACTGAATCACATTTGGCCAGTATCTTATGCCGTTAAATAAAATAAATCAAAGTGTGTGTTATGGAACCCATTTTATTTCCGTTGATTAAAAAATATATATCAAGGAAACCTCAGGAGATACTTTATATTGTTCAGTTTTCATTGTTTTTTGAGTGCATTACTTTTAATCAGTGGTAATGTGTTGGTATCAGAATGATTCAACTTTTGTTAGACGTAAATAATAGTGTCTGACCTGCTATGTTCATTCAGGATAAAACCGCTTGTTGACTCTAATGTGGTTATCCTGAACACGCACATTACTCATCTTTGTGTTCTTTCCCCTCTGGCTCTGTATCTCTGTCCAGCAGATAAGAGCAGCAGCAGCAATGTGGTGAAGCAGGGTCCGATGGAGCAGCGCGAGGGGCCCCGGGGCCGCTGGACGCTCTGCCACGTCGAGCTGACGCCCTGCGAGCTCCGGCTGTACACCCTGGACAGCAGCGCCAACCGGCAGCTGGGCACCGCCTACTCCCTGTCGCACTGCCAGAGCATCGTGTCGCCGGCGCCCTGCGGCCAGCCCGGCCAGATCGCTCAGCCCGCCGACCAGCGCACGCTGCAGGCTTTGTTCTTCAACAGCATGCGCCTGCAGCTGAGGGCGGCCAGCCAATGGGAGGCCGTGGAGTGGAGGCGGCTGATGTGTGAGAAAGTGCAGGCCGCCAGACCTGCGAGGAAGGAGAGCCAACAGCGGAAGACCGGAGGGGAGAAGCAGCAGGTCGTCAGTTTCCCCGCGGCCGTTTCGCAATCCTCGTCATCCTCGCCGTCGGGCCTGGACACCGGGCCCGACGGCGACAGCGACACCCCGACGCCGTCGTCGTCGGAGGCGTCGCTCCCCCTGCAGCCCAACTCCGGCGTGCTGAGCAGACCCACCACCCTGTCCCTGTTCACCCAGCGCTGCCAGGACGTCCTCAAAGCCGGCCGGCTCCAGCAGCTGACGGACCAGAACAACTCGCGGGCCTTCAACTTCGTCCTGACCAGGTCCGCCCTCCGGGCCTTCCCCGCCGACGGCCGCGGGTCCGCGTCCCAGCCCGTCCTCCAGTTCTCCCTGGCCTCCTGCTTGGCCGTGCGGCACAATCGGGCGCCCGAGAACGGGGCGGCGAGGACAGACGGAGGGGACTGCTTGCAGGTGGCGTTCCCCAAAGAGGTGCTCAGGCTGCGGGCGGACGATCGGCTCAAGGCCCTGGAATGGGCGGAGGCCCTGCGGGAGGCGGTCGCAGCGCAGAGGCCGGCCAAGGGAGAAGCGGGAGAGTCGGGAGAAGCAGCACCGGCCCTCCAGGGAGTGCTGCTGAGAGCCAAACCGTCCCGGGAGAGGAGACAGCGGGAGGCCCAGAGGGCCAAGCGGCAGTCGGTCACCACGAGTTTCCTCAGTATTCTCACCTGTCTGGCTGTGGAGAAGGGACTGACGGCTCAGAGCTTCAGGTGTGCAGGTAAAGGACACACACACACACACACACACACACACACACACACACACACACACACATATACACACACACACACACACACACTATACACAGACTGTTGTCTAGAAGAAGATTATTTCACGATTTTTCAGCCTAATTCAGCTCAGTCACATGTTTCCTGCTAAACAGGCAGGGAACATAGTATAATAAGTATAATATGTGTTTATTTTTCTTCCCTTATGAAGTGTGTTAAGAACTTAACTTTATTACTGACAAGGGTATTAACCCAGGGCAGTATTATGGGCAAAATACAAAGCTGCGTTCCAAATGGAGACTTCTATGACGCATGAGACTACACACAAAATACATATTCATACATTATCATTTTGTATCGTAAAGAAATGAGACGCAACGAGCAAACTTTGACTTCTTCATCTCGCCACCGCCAACGAATATTTCCGGCCAAATATAAATGTTGTGTTGCTCAGCGTAATCGACGATCTTCATGTTGTAGTTTTGGATTTTAATTCTTCCTCCACCACTGGCTTCAATATTATATTCCACTGCTTCACATATAAAATCAAACTAAAAGTCTTGTATCTTTTTATCTTGAGCAACCGGATCGTGATTCCAGGAAAAGAAACCTTTGCTGTCGGGTTTTTCAAATGTAGATTTTTTTTGTTAACGCGCTTTGATACATGAGGGCTGCTGGCTCTTTAAATGCATCTACCTATTCTTGTGGATCAGCTATTTCTCTTTTCCAGCATCTCAACCTTTTTCATGTCCGGACCCATTACAGCTCTTCCTCCTTCATCATCACCACCCTTGTTAGTCTCCAAACTCCTTGGACAGCCCCGTAAATGGCAGGCGGTGCTTTTACTCTCCCTGGGTGTGAAACGTGGGCTTCCTCCCTCTCTTTTTTTTTTTTTTCAGGAGAGGCTTTTGAATAATCACCGCTCACCTCCCTTCTTTTTTATTTGTAACAACTGGCTTATTAATGCAGGGGGGCTGTTTGAAAGGCCAGCTGAAACAGGAACAAGCGCAGAGGCCGTCTGGGGGCCACTGATGATAATTGGCCGGCTTAAAGCACCGGAGGAGAGGGAAAAATGGACGACTGAATGAATGAATGAGAGCGAATGAAAGCGGCCTGGGGATGCTGCAGTGGTCAGGCTTGATCGCGGTTGTTTGATTGAAGGGTTTCTGGGTAGAGCTGGATGGGAGGGACAGCTGGATACGTGCTTGTTCTATACAGAGCACACCTCTGCTCGCTCAGTCCGTTTATTTCCCTCCTTTTCCTCCCTTTCTTTCTTCTTCCTTTCAACAGGTTCATTCATATACTCACAGCCTTTTCCCTCTTTTTGTCTCCCTTTCTCCCTCTGCCTCCCCCTCCACCCCCCTTTCATTTATTTGACTGTATCCCTTCTCAGTCTCCTGCAGTGTTACATAGCAGGGCCTTTAAAAAAGAAAGAAAGAAGCTTTTCCACCACTCCGTTTCAAGGCCTCTAATTGCATTAAAGTCCACTAGTTATTGTTGGTTATTGTTAGAGTTATTTAGTTTTTATAGGTTTGTCGTTTTAATTGTTTCATTCTTAAAATTTCACTCTCATCAGCTTTCAAATAAGATTCGTAAATACAACTCTCACCTCTCCTTGGAAGCATGCCAGCTCTTTTTTTTTTATTCAGGTATATTGCCTTTTTTTCAATTTTTTATTACACTTCAATTATCCTGTGCTAAACAAAAAGCATCTCTATAGGCTCAAGCACACTGTGAGGAGGGAAGTGATGTATTATGGTTTTGCAATGAAATGTAATACACCTGCTGGTCATTGCAGAAATAATGAGTTCATTATTTATCGAAAGTACCGAACGGTTGTGAAGGATTGCTGCGTTTCTCAGTTTGTTATCTTGTATCTTTTTAGCTTTCGGCCGTCGATCGAACGTCAACTTGACCCCTGGGAACGTAGGGCGTCCATTTTCCTAATTTATGACGATGTATTGACTAAATATTTGCTTAAAAATAATCAACATGTTAGTCAATGACATACAACAATCAATCGGGCTTCTTCTGCCAGGAATTAATTACGGAATTAAAGAATTACATTTTCTGTACATCTTAGAGTTGATGAAGCTATTAGTTGTTTGTTTTGTCTTTTTTCATAGGAAAAATTCTTATAATGCCAGCCTTATAATTTAACTGAGCATAATATTTGTGTTTAGTAGTAAATTGATCTAGACTTGGTGCTTACACCACTTGCTTACAGACTCGGTGCTGTTGTAGTCTATATTTGAGGCAGAATAGGAGCAGTTTTATAAAGTTTCGCGTGGATCTAAAGGCCGGAGGTCGGCCCTCAAAACCCCGTAACACTAATTCATCAACAAATATTCCTCTTCTGTTGTTTACCTGCCTGCACGTCGGATTATTCTTCTCCGAAGCCTCTAATCGAAACAAGATCTCTTGATGATCAGTGCGCTACTTTAGTTTCCCCTGGCCTCTCTTTGAACTTGTTTCAAGTCTGCCCACCTGCATATGCATGCCGCGTCCATCCATACATATCGAGTGATTGGTTATTTTAACATCAAAATGTACAAATGTATTCAGCTAATTACAAATGGGGAATCGCTGCGTTTCTGTTTCCTTTTGAAGGAAACGGTTAGTGTTCGTTTGAAGACCGTCCCTCCCCATCACACACACACACACACACACACACACAAACATTGTGTAGAGTGTGTCCTCAGGTTTGGTGACCCCTGTCGTTGCACTGGAGCACATTCTCAGGCCCCCGATGGACCATGTGAATATGTTGGCGGGGGGGGGGCCCTTCGGGTGAAGTGGAAATCAGTAGATATGAGGGAATTGAGGAAGTAGGAGGTGGGCTCACATCAAGAGAGAGACCGTCTCTCTCTGACACGCACACACACGCACACACACACACGCAGTCTTATAGTACTCTGAGTGTTTGGTCGGTGTGAATGGGACACATCAAAGCTCTAGTTTCTGTCGTCTTTTCAGTTTTAATTCGCACACGTGTACAGCACACGCACACACACACACACACACACACACACACACACACACACACACACACCAGTGTCTCACAGAGAGGTGTGGTGGTTTAAAACCAGCGGCGGGCAGATGAAAGCGTGAGCCTACTTTTTATTTTTTTTGCCCTGATCTCTCTCTCTCTCTCTCTCTCTCTTTCTCTCTCTCTCTCTCTCTCTTTCTCACCCCCCCATCCCCCCTCTCTCTCTCCACACCGTACGCTCGCCCCGAGCAGGTCAAAGTGACCCTCTCTCACTACAGAGAGCCGCGGTTCAATCGGTAGACCTTTGAGCTACGTTTGAATTCCCATTCAAGTCTTCCTCGTGTCCCGCTTCTTCTTCTTCGTCCCAGAAAGGACCGATGAGAGATCAGAGACGAGGAGAGAAGTGGAGAAGAGGAACGTTTTGGTTGGTTGTTACGTAATGCCTGTATTATTACATCTTCATTAATAAATAAAAAATGCAACGCCTGCATTTTGTAATAACCGCTGCGAGATGTAATACTACGCTATTTGTGACATATTGCGTTCAAGCTCTCGATCACAAAATGCAGAAGATTATTACAAAGTGTGGGCATAATGGAGTGAACATTTTTGACAGTTTGGCGAGTTATTACAGTCAAGTAAAAGTATCGGATCACATCAGACTCTACATGCGTTCCCAATAAAGTGGAATATGTATATTTATTTACCTATATTCTTAAATGTATGTTGTATTAGTCCATTATTATGCTACGTACTTTCTTAACTAACACAAACAAATACATGCTGTTTATATTGTATTTCTACAGCCTCACAATCTGTGTTCTCTCTGCAGAGGCCTCTCAGGGTTGTTTGAGTTTTTCAAGTTATTTATTTTTAAAGGTCAGCATCAAATTTATACGCTCGGTGTTATTTTAACCTTTGTAGCCAAAGTCCCAGATGCATTATCTGTCTTTACTTTCGTGAGTTTTTTTCAGTACGGAGCTCTTTATAGCCGGCCTCAGTACGTTTACGCGTGTGTGTTTTTGTGCGGCCGCGTTCTCTTCTCGTCTCATGATATAGAATTTGAGGCTGCGGTTAAAGATTGCTATTTGCTTTGCAAATGTCTTCAGGCTACAAACGTGTGCGTCTCTGCTCCGCTGGGCCCCGCGGCGGCCGACCAGAGCCGAGGTCACAGTTGGCCAGAAAGCCGGAACCCGGCGGTCAGCGCTTTCCTCGAAGTGACACGGTGTTTCCCCGACTGGCGACCGGCCCCTCGGCCCGCTGGCTCCCGCCCGCTGGACTGTGGTTCCTCTTCTGAAAGAGCGCCCACCCCAACAACGGCATGAGCTCACTGCTGGAATTAGCCTCCACATGTGTGTTCGATCACGGGTTCAGTGAGATAAGACTTTGTTGTTTTCCCTCTTATCCACAAGCAGTAATTTCAACCAAAGGAAAAACACAATATATAAATATATACAGTGTATAAATGTCCACTGTTGAAAGCAATAAAAGTGGATGATTTGACACAGCTCTTCAATAAAGGGTTTGTTAGGGATCCATGGCGGTAAAGCTTTGCAATCAGAACAGCCAGACCACATCTGGAGGTGATCGCATGTCTGACGGACATAAGTGCAGTTTGCACGCTTTAGCCGCATTCTTTCTCGCAGGGAATGCCCTTTAAAAAAAGAAAAGCACCACACAAGACCGGCGCTTCAGAGGAAAAGTGAGCAGAGCCGACACAGCAGCATGCACCAGATCCCAGAGGGACCGGATGTGAGGCGAGGCGAGTCACGCATACAGTAGCTCCCCTCCAACCTGGGGACGCATCGTGTTTATTTCTGCAAGCTCCACCCACTGTTAGGCAGAATGAGATGATGCTTATTAATATCGGGTGTGAAGGCTCGTGAGCCGGTGTCCATACGAGCGGGACACTACAGTTTAAAACAAACTTATAAAACAGTTGTTGTTTCTGTACTACGACGTCTTCTTACTTACTGAGCAATATTACAAACGATGCATATATATTTGTGATGAACTCAGACGATTCACCGGTCAGTCTGCGGATATCTGGACCAAGACTTGCCTCACAGTCCGGTTAGCCACTTGAGACGTGAGACCGGAGGTTGAGAGACCATCTTACGAGCTCATGTCGAACCCACACAGGTCAGAACCATCGCCAGACGAAAGCCAGTGGGTTCCCAGAAGGCATTTCTGGACAAAGTGTTTCACCACTCGGATCGTTTTCCTGCATTCAACCAAAGCCTGAAAGCAGCACAAATATTTTCCTCCCAAATCGTGTAAACAGATTCTGCGTTATGAACGCAGGCGGACTCGATGCTCCGACTTTAAAGCGCATCAACTCCAGCTCTCTCGCCGTCTGTCTTTTTCCGGACGTCAGATCCTCGTCCGTGATATGAAAGCGGTTGACCTGACTTCTTTTTCTTCTTTTATTGTCTCCCTTCATCTGTCCTTGTTTGATCTCACTCTTTTCTTTCATGCGACTCCGCCGCTCCTCTCATCTCTCAATAGCCTTTTACTCATTCAGCCTGTCTGTTTCCCCCCTTTTGTCAGCCTGCGTTGCGCTTGTTCTGAAGCACCAGCGACAAAACAGGCCGACACACGTCTCTCTCTTCCCCTGGAGCTCTCCTCGCCTCCTGTGTTCCAAAACAGAGATGACAATCTCCCGTTTGTTTCCTTCTTCTACCTGTGCTCGCTTTGCTGTTTTCCTCCGGGATGGAGCTGGATAGGGGCCACCTGTCGCAGAGCTGTGGCGCTCAGCTGCGTGTGTGTGTGTGTGTGCGTGTGTGTGTGTGTGTGTGTGTGTGTGTGTGTGGTCATAGACCAGGTCCGGGTGTTTGGGCGAGGAGTGAACTTTAAAGAGTGGAAAAAGACAAAGCCATCGGGCTGAATGGAGCTGAGGATGTGTTCGGCCTTTTTCGGTCTACAATACTCATCGTCATTGAAGTCTGCTGTGTTGTGACTACTGGAAGAACCAGGACTCTGTTATCTGAGGGATTACTTCAAGGGGAGAGGCGGGTAGATTTAGGCAAACGTGGATATTAATAGTAGAAGATGCACTAAACCAGAAGATGGAACATCCATCCATCCATCCATTATCAGCCGCTTATCCGGGGTCGGGTCGCGGTGGCAGCAGGTCCAGCAGGCCGACCCAGGCTTCCCTCTCACCCGCAACACTTTCCAGCTCATTCTGGGGGATCCCGAGGCGTTCCAAGGCCAGCCGGGAGATATAATCCCTCCAGCGTGTCCTTGGTCTTCCCCGGGGTCTCCTACCAGTTGGACGTGCCTGGAAAACCTCTAATGGGAGGCGTCCAGGAGGCATCCTGACTAGATGCTGAACCACCTCAGCTGACTCCTTTCGACACGAAGGAGCAGCGACTCGACTCCGAGCTCCCCCCTGATGTCCGAGCTCCCCCCTGATGGAACATAATCAATAAAATATTGCTCACAGCGTTGGACAGACTGAAGGATGTGTGTGTGGTGTCTGGAGTTTGAGAGCCAAAGGTTATTGATAATCTCTGCGTTTCCACGATGAAACATCTCATTATTTATCCACTCTTCCAGAAAGAACACCACGTTTAGTTCTGTGGATGACGTGACATATAAAGATAGATTCACGCCACAATAATACAGCAGACTTAAGTATAGTTTAAACCTAAAATGGGTGACCAAGTAACGGAAGTGTTTATAGCCGTTCCTGAAGGCCACACTCAAAGGTCGGGTGAGAAGCCAGCGCTCATAAAGTAGGGGAGGTGATGCAATAGTTGTTTAAATATACGGAGAGACACATTCAAAGTGTTGTACTTTCTTTTGGACACAAAGATGCGAAAGTCCACCACACGGTTATTTAACACCACACCACACACACAACACCACACACAACACACACACGGTTATTTATTTGTATTTAGTATTTAGACTTGGGTGATTAACTTCTGTCTCTTGATGAAACACACTTGACCTCTCGGTCGCTCGTGGTGAATGCACAGCTTATTGTTTTGAGTTTTTCCAGGATCCTTGTGTTACATACAACTGTAAAACTTTTTTTTTGTTTTTAAACGGTTGGAAATCACACACTTCAATTGAAGAAACACCTCCTTAGAAGCATTTTCTCTACAACTCTGTTATAAGTGCAATAAAATCAGTTCCAGTTATTCCGTCCAGGTTCCATCCGCCACGATACGACATATTATCTTCCGAGGGCCTTTTTTAAAACTTGGACTGTCTTGTTTTATCATCAGAGGGTTTACTCGGCTGGATTAGTGTGGTATTTAGAGAGGGGCAGTAAAGTGGCACATATTAACGCCAAGTCATTCTGTGTTCTCCTGATCTTGGCTCCAGCAGACTGTTCACACCAAGGACGTACTTGTGCAACGCCTCCACACACACACACACACACACACACACACACACACACACTTACACACTTGTTCCACGTTAGGATGGAAGATTGTTGTGTTGGTTGGGTTTCCACTTTTGACACTTTCTTAAAAAGACGTTTAAAAGTGGTCGGCAAAACTGAAATGTCAAGATGCTAAGCAGTTATACGTGCAGCTTAATGATATACATGTGACAGAAGAAAAGCTTTATTACAGTAAACAAGCTGAATTCTTCTTCTTTCTGCCGAGCTCAAAGATGCCGGGACACTTCACACCTCCCAAGAGTTATCTGAGGGATTAACTTCAAGGGTGAAACATGGTTATTAATAGTTGAAGATGGAAAATAATCAGTAAAATATTGCTCACGGCTTTGGACAGACTGAAGGACGTGCGTGTGTTCGAGGGTGGGAGTGGACACATTAGACTTAACCAAAAAGCAAAAGTTATCGTATTGATATTTTCTGCGTCTCCAGAATATAACAAACCACAATGAAACATCTCATTATTTATCCACTCTTCCAGAAAGAACACCACGTTTAGTTCTGTGGATGACGTGACATATAAAGATAGATTCACGCCACAATAATACAGCAGACTTAAGTATAGTTTAAACCTAAAATGGGTGACCAAGTAACGGAAGTGTTTATAGCCGTTCCTGAAGGCCACACTCAAAGGTCGGGTGAGAAGGCAGCGCTCATAAAGTAGGGGAGGTGATGCAATAGTTGTTTAAATATATGGTAACAGCAATATTGAAATATCACTAATGCAACGGATATATAAACATTATTTAGTTTGGAGTTAAAGTCTTGCTGTTTTCTTATTTTTTACAATTTAAAAAGCGGGAAACCAAGGATTGTCAACCTGGCTGTCGAGCCCTGATTCAGGCGCTCTGAGAGTATCATATCGCATCATATATTTATTAATAAGAAATAAGCACACGCATACTTACCCGACGACTTTGTCCTCAGGTTGTCAGCGTCCGGTCGGCCTCTCCAGAGGAAAGGCAAAGGTCTGCTACTACAGCGGCTGGTACTACTGCCAGAGCTGCCATCAGGACAACTCTTTCCTCATCCCAGCTCGTCTGCTGCACAACTGGGACACCAGTAAGCACAAGGTGGGAGCACACACACACACACACACACACAGACTGAGAGACAGACAGATGAATGAAAATAACCACCGTCTCTCTCAAAATATGATTCTAACTATTATTCTATAACTCGTAATCAGCAGGCGTCTTTGGGTCTCATGTTGTCTTCAAGTTGTCCCCTTTCTGACAAATTGTAGCCAATTTTAAATCAAGTTTTAAGTTAAAATAACGATTGAATATTTTCCCTCACAAATTAACAAAATAATTTCCTCAGGCTGCGTTGACCTGACTAGACTGGAAACAGCTGTGCCGTATTTTAGTGTCTGATGAACCTTCAAACTTACGGCTCTATTGGACATCACGGATCATATTTAATTTCTAAGCGGCACATCATACAACACATCCACAACAACAGAGCCTTAGCATAAAGACTGGAAATGGGGGGGACAGCTAGCCTGGCTCTGTCCCAAAAAAAATCAACCTCCAGCTCCATTACAGCTCACCTGTTAACACGTTATACCAGAGGCTTTTTGGTCCGTATTCGTAGCCCTGCACCATCCACATTACAGTCCTGGACATGCAGCTTGTTGGGTGTTACCCATGGTAACATCCCGTCTCCGGTCCGTGGTGCCGTGACCCTGACGGGGACTCTGATGTGTTCCTGCAGGTGTCTAAACAGGCCAAGGAGTTCCTGGAGTTTGTGTACGAGGAGCCTCTGCTGGACGTCCAGCAGCTCAACCCGTGTCTGTACGAGCACGTCGAGCCTCTCAGCACCGTGCTGCGTCTCCGGCAGCAGCTCCAGTCGCTGCGGGCCTACCTGTTCAGCTGCCGGGCAACCGTCGCCGAGGACCTCCGACGAAGGTAGGTCGGCGGCGAAGGCGAAGGCTCTTAACGCGCATCTTCCACACATTGAACATGAGATTTGTGCGGAGATTTTTAAAGACGAGGTTCAAATCCATTCTAAGACGAGCAGGGAACCTTCGAGGAGCGAGGACCTTCGGGTGGGACATTGAATGTTGTTTTTAAATATGAACTTGTTTGTGACCAGTCAGATTTAAAGGGTGAGTTCACCCAAATCACACCCACACACACACACACACACACACACACACACACACACACACACACACACACACACACACACACACACACACAGAGCAGGACTGTTTTTAACTTGTCAATGTCATTTCGGAAGTTATTTTCTGTGTCATCTGACTGATTCGCTGTTATTATCCCTCCGGTGATTGATTGACTTCACAGACTGTTAACATCTCCCCGTATGATCCGTGTTTACACGTGTGTGCCTGAGTGCATGCATGTATATTGCCATAACTTTTATCTGCATGCATTCCTGTCTGTATATACGCTGCATACACATAAAGGATGTGCGCCTGTGTGTGTGCACATGTGATGATCAGACTGTTTATCTGAGCGGGGTCCCACACTGAAAGCCTTGTCTGTGAGCTGATGGATGATTCTTGCCCCGCTGCAGGTCACTAATACACTCCGATCCAACTATTTCTAAAGGAGAAGCATCCACCTCAGCAGACAGGCTGGGATCTATTTAATACTCTATCAGGATCACTTGCAAAACGCACAGTTTCTCACCCAGCAGTAACCGTATCTAACCGTGCAATTCATTTAGTTTTTATCCAAAGTCGGCTGTCCACAGTCAGGTCGGTGGATTATTCAAAGTAACATGAACGCCGTTTCTGAATTCACCGCAAACATCTCCGTGGTATAAAAATGGCAGGCGACATCTCACTAAAAGAGATCTGACGCTGTAATTTGGTTAACCGTTGAAATACAGTAATGCTTTAATTTACAGCGAAGTAAAAGAAAAAGCCTATAATGACCGTTTTGCTAGTCGGCCTATATTTAAATCTTCCTACTACGTTATACAATTTTTGTAATTTGTGCTTTGTTTGGGTTTTATATACTCCTCACAGTTACCACAAATACAGATAAGAAATACATGTATAAATCATTTCACAAAGCTGTCAAAAGAAGTATGCATTGCACACAAAATGTTAAACGCTGCTTATATCAGATGCCAGCTCCAGACTCAGAATAACACACTGATTGTCAATAACTCGTTATTTTTGGTCTTCAGCGAGAGTCTCAATGTCCCACCATTGAAGTGTTTTTCTCTCTGACCTGCCAAGTAGCGTCAAACCAGAACCCCGTGTTAGCCGTGCCCTGTTGCGACACAGAGACGAGCAGCATCATTTCCTTCTGTGTTTACTCCTGTCCCATTAGCTAGGGCCGGCTGGTGCCCCGCCACTTCCAAACACTGCAGGATTGATGAGGGCCGTGGCGCTAAAACCTTCCCCTAGTCATCAGTCTACTTCAGGGGGTCTGAAGGGAGATGTCTGTTGCATACATGCAGAAAGCCATGGAGACACAAGCACACACACAACCACATGAGGCAGCAAAGGCTGTCAGTCAGGAAGCACTATGTGTTGGGTCCTGTGCTGCACTCCTCAAACGTCTTTGATGGATTTGCAAAGTAATATTTGATCTGCTTAATATATAAAAGCTGTCTTTTGCGGTTGTATTGTCAAAGTTTGGTCACGGTATGAATTATTCTCAGTGAATTGTTTGTGGCAAATGAGGCAGGTCTGATGTCCATATCTTAATGACGGAAAGCTTTTTGTAATGTAAACATGGTCCGTGCTTTATTGGTGCATATAGCATATGCATTGTGCGTGATGTTTACCAATGGTTGCAGATTTACCAATGGAACAATGGGTCCTTGATTTCAGACGGAAGCAAACGAGACCAGGCTTCTCATTTCCAGCCAGCAAGTGTTCATTTTGTTGGTTTGAATGGACACCGGCGCTAGCAGATCTCATCAGCTCTAGTTAGCCAGCTAATCAGGCTAACGTTAGCCACATGCGTTATTTGAAACGGCGAGCTGTTTTTTCGTTTCATTGCCGCAGGGTGTGATGTGGACATTGGAGTGTTATCTTTACGTTGCTGTTCTTGGTTTCAAAGCCTCTTCCAGCAAC
>NC_136603.1:20530953-20633453 GCF_910589615.1 Taurulus bubalis | reverse complement strand
AGGCACTGCTTACATTATCCCTTAACATATTTCATAAATTAAATTCAAGTACATTTTATTGGATGAAATAAACAAAATGCACATTCTTATATGTGAAATTGTACTGTAATGATTAATTGTAATGATTAATTGCATTTCTTCTAATAAGTACAATCAGAATCTTACAATCGGTTTATATTGTTTTTGTTTGTATTTATTCTTTTCCAAACAAAGTTGTCCTGTCTTAGCGGCACAATAAAGTGTACTCTATTGTTTATGGTTTATCTTGTGGTTTGTCTGTATAACACATTTAAATGGTGGTGACAATAAAAGTAAATACATTTTGCCTTGACCTGTTTTGTTGGTAAAGCAAGTTGGGAATCGTGGTTATTGTCTTACCCTCGTGTTGTCTTCGGGTCAAAATGACCCTGTATATGTGTGTGTGTTGATGGGTCATTTTGACCCGAAGACAACACGAGTTAAAAGAAGTCGCGGGAGGCTGTGTTGATTAGAGTGTGTGGCGTTTAGGAGAATACACAGAGATATATATATATATATATATATATATATATATATATATATATATATATATATATATATATATATATATATATATATATATATATATATATATATATAGATATACAGAGAATGATGTCTCAAGACTGGTTGTTCTCTTGTGTCTGTTCACAGGATCTTCCCCAGAGAATACCTGCTACAGCACATCCACCTGTACTCCATGGCAGACCTGCAGCAGGTACACACACACACACACACACACACACACACACACACACACACACACACACACACACGTATGCTTTTATGTATACAGTAATAGTGATCTTGCTATTTTCGAGATCTGCTAACATTTGCTAGCGAGCCACGTTGGCTAACAGAACCCTGTTCTTTTCCATCTGTTGTCCCTCATGTTGATTCAGTAAATCATTAGTTAACTTCTTATTCCACATAAAAGATTAAAGAAAAAGAAAACTCTGCAGTACGGTAGTTGACAGCAGCTAGGCTACTAAGTTAGCTAATCTAGCTCGCTTAGCTTGTATTAAAAACACTTGGTAACACAATACTTTGTGACCGTGAACACGCTGTAGTTTATGTTGACTATCACTCACACTGTCCGGCTGCTCCAAATACTCACTGGAGCACCAAATGTGTATTCATCCGCCGCTTAAAGTAGTTCCCAACAAATGCAATGTAACATGTTCTGAATGCCCGATTGCTTTAATCGATTTTTAAGTTTCTTTTATATATTTTTTTATTATGAAACATTGTATTTGGGATTTTTTGTGTGTGTGTTTTAATGGTTTCTTTGGTTAAGTAATACTGAGAGACAAACTTATAATTTGTTTATCATTTGATTTGTTGAAAATCTGAGGAACATGAATGTTGCTGGCCTTGTGTAGTGTACAACCTTTCCTTTGTTTCTCTGCTAGAGCCCATGTCATAACAGTGATAAGAGAGGGTAATACCCTCTAATAGCCCCGTTTAGAGCAGGGTTAGCTCTTTCAAGTGTCCTGATCCAAGAAAACAATGGTCTCGGTGGAAAGAATTCATATCTGGCATCGTGAAAACCTTCAACTCTGCCGCGTATCTAATCGGCAGATTTTCTTATCAGGTGGGATATCTCTCCCAGCACGTCTGCCGTTGATACTAGCAACGCCGCCCCAACGCTGTTTTTCAATTTAAATACCTTCAGTTTAATGTGAAAGTAGAGAAATTCTTTTTGTCTTTTTTTAGCAGTGGTCATTAAAAAAAGGAAACACAGCCTGGCCTTTCAGCGGTTCAGTATCTAGTCCTCGAACTGAGTTTGGGGGTCAGAGGAAACTTTACAAATGACTGAAAAGTTCTTTTGTTTGTCATTATGTTGTACCCTGCCCCATTTTTTTTTTCTTCTTCTTTCAACCCCCCTTCTCTGACTCAGTGCTCGGCCACAGACTCTCACGGTGAAAGAGATTGGACCCCCTCCTCGTCCTCCTCGTCCTCCTCGTCCTCCTCCACTCCCACACTCTGTGTCTCTCTGCTTCACTAATTGGTTACATTCAGAATCAACAGGCAGAAAAACAAAGCGTGACATCCCTCCATTCTTCCCGACATCCCCTTGGCCTCACACACGCTCAGCACACATGTGTTGTGTGTGTGTGTAATGTGTGCGTGTGTGCGTGTGTGTGTGTGTGTGTGCGCCTCACTCTCTCTTTCGCTGCTAAACTCTGTGATTTACTCATAAACACCAAACTGGTGATTTAGTTCTAATTTCCACAATAAGTATAGACTGCACCGCTCCCTCGTCTCCTTCCCTCCTTGCCTCCTCTCCCCTCCCTCCTCTGACCTCCCCCATCTCTCTGAGATTCTCAAGCACTCTGCCCCTTAATTGGTTTTCCATATTAACAAGCTTGTTTCTTTTGATTCACCTCCTGAATAAAATGACGCTCTTAATCAACGTGGCTTTTTTTGTTCCCACTCAGAGGTCAGTGAAGGCTAAACTCCCCTGGCTAAACCCTGGACCACACTAAGTCTATTCACCTCCCGACAAATAGCCTCCACCCATGTCCCCCATTAGGAGGCAGTTCATTGGGAGAAAACGTATGTGTTTGTCTAAGGACACTCTGCCCTTTTCCCCTGCTGGTTTTAAGGATTGTTTCTAGGGTTTTGTGTGAGGACTAAAGTAGTAGCAAAGTAGTGTGTGTGTGTGTGTGTGTGTGTGTGTGTGTGTGTGTGTGTGTGCGCAGCAGGCTTCCCACAGTGCTACTCTGGCATTCCCTCTATGCCAGGCATGCCTCTCCACTCACACTTGTCGAGGCACACAGAGGCCTCCTCAAGTAAATGTTAAAAGTAGCTTTCACCCTCAAATGCATGATGTCAGAGTTCCTCGATCAGATCAAGTGGGGCAACGTGAAAGTCCTCATTATCCTGCGACTTGGGCAACAAATGTTTACCCCTTTTGCATCGACCTTAACTCTGAAGAACGTTCCAGTTCCAGCGAGAAGTATGTCGACACTCTTGCGCCGCACGGTGTCGATGTATTCGGGACCCGATAAGTAAGAGGTAGCTGCAGCACAGAATCGCCTCGTAGTGCATGTGAGAGCAAGGCCCAGCGGAAAAGCTCACGTTTCTTTGCTCGACCACGATTCAAGTCCTCCGAGATCGCTGAAGCACAAGATACTGGCGTGTCATTGCAATTGACTTAAATGTTGCTACTTTGATTTCCTCCAGATTATGGAGTCTTCTTTTTTCATTCATCACTTGGCATAGACACATATTTAGGGCTTCTTTATTTATAACAAATATATATATATATATATATATATATATATCATCTCTTGTCTCCAGACTCCACAGACAGTGACAATCAACATACATCGAGTCTTCTATATAAGTGTGTAAGAGAGAGAGGAGAGAGGAGAGAGGCTGTTATCCAAACAGAGCTGGTCTTTCCAGTCATGTAATCCCAGCTGGCTTTCTAGTTCCTCAATGGAGCTGCGGTAGTCTGTGTGTGTGAGACAGACAGAGAGAGAGAGAGGGAGAGAGAGAGAGAGGGAGAGAGAGGGAGAGAGAGGAGGGCAGGCGAACGGCTGTTAAACAGCAGTTTTAGGGGATTAGGAGGTTTTGCAGCACAAAGACTCTGCATGGAGCAGAAAAAGAGGTTGAACTGGAGGGGGAGGAGTTTAAGAGGATGGATTGAGGGAGGGAGAGGAGGTGAAGTGTGTGTGTTGGGGGGTCGGAGGGGGGGGTCGTCCTGTCGGCTGCTCCAGAATCATATTGTGAACGTTGCACTGTTCACAAATTCCACATTGTTTAAAAATACAAAATGCTGGTTCTTGCACCGTCCTCTACGTTGTGCAGTGTTTTAATAGGTTTGCAAGTTTGACCCGAATGAGAAGCGTCAGCTCTTTTCAAAGCGTTCCATGAACTGAATATGAATCAGGAACTCCGCGTGTAACTTTGGGCATTCTTGTTTGTGTTTCCTGCTCAACCCGCGAAGATTAGGCTTATTTAGACCAATGACAGATTAGACCTATTGAGCAATGTCTGCATGCAACCCCTCATCAAAGAGTTATTCTACATTCTCAGTTTCATTTGAATCCTTTTGGATACCTGGAGACATAAAACCATCTTGTAAAAAAAAAAGTATATAGAAGTTAGAAAAACTGTAGAAAGAGAAAATATCTTTCATATTTCTTTTCTCCCATCCTGTTAATCATCTCAGAACCGCTCCAATTTATCTTTGGACCTGTGCCCGACGGCCGACCCCCCTTCATAAGGACTCTAATGGTTTTGCAGAATCCACATGTCAACAAAAACAAAATCTGTTGTGGAGACAGAAGTTAGCCCGAGCCAGCCGACCCTGAACTCCCATCGGAGCGCTGAGAGGCCTGCCAGCGGGCTGCTGGTCGGCCCAGACGCTCGGCTCAGCCGTCAATATTTGACTTCATTGTTGTCCTTGTTGGACGAGAGCAAGGGAACAATTGAATGAGGTTGAAATTTAGGTTCCTGCCTGAATGATTGTCCCGGTGCGACCCTGCCGGGCTCGGGTACTTTGGTGCAGCAAATAAAATGGTCACTGGATATTTATAGCACGCAGTACGGCAGATGTATGGGATCTTTTTTTAAATGGAATTTGTGAATTTAGAGAAATGCATGTGATAATATCACAGCTAAGTTATTTTTGGTTAATTTATGATGTATGATTGCATCCAGGCGTCACCCATGAACAATACGTTGTTTTTTCTCTATATTGCTTTACGCTTGTCGGTTTTACTTCCGTCACTCTCCACCCGTCCGTCCGTCTTTCGGTGCCGCCCTCCATCTTTAGTCCCTCTAGTACCCAGCAGCCACCAGAGCAGCGCTGCCAGGCGTTTGATTCTGCCCAGTCCAATTATAGCGGGCCTTAATTACCGAGCCTGTCAGCCTCCATCAGGAGAGCCATTCGTCATGTGGACCGGGCTCGACCCGGACTGCTTAGGTTTAGCGTGGGGACACGTGTAACATTTTCTATAACATTTTTTTTAAAAACATTTTAAGACACATTCTCCGAATCCTTACGACACGACGTTGGAAGCATTTCCTACTTAATAAAACATCTGTAGAGACCATGCTTGAATGAAAGTTCAGATCTCGTTGCAGACCAGAAACCTGTTTCGAAACATGCATAGGTTACCAAGCTAGGCTAGCTTAGCTTAGCATAGTGCAGCGTAACGTAACGACTGAAAACGCGGGGAACCAGCCAGACAGAACTATGCCACACCAGCATCCATAAAGCTCACAAATGAACGGGTAAATTCTTGTTGGTACAATTTGTTCACAAACAAATGTGTTGTTGTCACACAGCGAGGCTTCCAGACAACAAGAGATACAGACACACAAGTATAAATAATAAACTTTATTGTTGCTTTAAAACGACGTGAAAACATCCTCAAACACGAGACGACTCACTTCAGGGCGCAGAATGGGCTGTTCTATAAAGACCTTCGGTGTCGGCCATTACTCTCAGTCTGTGATTTACTGTAAACAGGATCCGTGCTCCTCCATGTTTCCTCTGTGTGTGTGTGTGTGTGTGTGTGTGTTTTCTTCCTCCTCTCCATCCCGTCCTCCTCTTCTCCTCGTCGTGTAACAAACAGCATGAAGGAGGTTATAATTGGGAGGTCCAGAGCTCTGCCAGGTGGAACCACTTGTATCTGAATACAGGCTCTCTCTCTCGCTCGCTCTCTCTCTCTCTCTCGCTCTCTCTCTCGCTCTCTCTCTCGCTCTCTCGCTCTCTCTCTCGCTCTCTCTCTCGCTCTCTCAAGATCTCTCTTGTATATTGTATCTCCGGTCTTTCTCCAACCTTATACCTCTGCGTCTCACATACGATGCATTATTGACATGATGCGAAAAAATCCACCATATTCCCTTTTGTATTTCTGTGAGATTCTGCACAGCTTTTCCTTCCACAGTTTCCCCTCTTAAGTCATCCACCGTCTCTTCACTACAATACAACTGCAGCCCCCCGCCTCAGCTCTTAAAGGAAGTTGCCAAGCGTTGCCATTAAAAGGCGTTCACCTCATTTACTGTCTTCCTTCCTTCCTTCCTTGCTTCCTTGCTTCCTTCCTTCAGTTTTCCCCTCCTCTCCTCCCGTCTCCAGTCTTTCCTCTTCTCCAGAGAGGATTCCTTCTCTCTTTTGGTCTATAATGTTATCTCTTAAAAAGCACTTTTAACTGATCTCAAAACCATGGCGTCTCTCCTCCCCCGCCGGTCAGCACTTTCATGAAGAGTCATGGATGTAATATGTGTTTATATATATTCTGAAATAAAGAGGGTGGGATATGTCAAATGTTGCAAAAATAGAGCCCTAGAGATTTGATAAAACCTTGATAGATGCATAGACACTACATGAACCACTGGCAGTGTCTCCTTCAATGAGTTGCTCTCTAGCTGGATATTAAACATGATTATATTCAGCTGAATACCGTCGACCATCATGGCCATTCTAACGCATGCTCTACTTCCCTTTAAGAAGAATCTAATTCTACTGGTTAACACTATGAAGGCGTCTTACAGCAGTTTGTACTCCTTCCTGTCAGATATTTTGAACTCCAAACTGAATTCCTCCTCACTGAGACCCCGTAGACTTGGTACAGCTGGTACATTTCTAAGTCTAGTTGTCCCCTCCGTTGTCCCTCTCTGCCCTCCAGGTGATCGATGGGAAGCTGGCTCCCTTCCTCTCCAAGGTGATCAAGTTTGCCAGCTCGCACGTTTTCAGCTGCAGTTTGTGTCGAGAGAAAGGCTTCATCTGTGAGCTCTGCCACAACGGACAGGTCCTCTACCCCTTCCAGGAGAACGCCACCAAGAGGTACACATCCTCAGACAACGTTCACATATATATATACATATATATATATATATATATATATATATATATATATATATATATATATACACACACACAGTATGCAGGGTATTTACTGAGCCCCAAAACAATCTGGGCTGGTCATTGATTACAGATACGATTGATTTTATGGGATCTGAAAAGACTTGAAAAGGTCTATATATATATAAAAGGTATATATATATATATATATATATATATATATATATATATATATATATATATATATATATATATATATATATATATATATATATATATATATATTTCCTCGTTCCTGTACTTAATTACTTTTTTGGGTGTAGTTTATAAATGTCCTTTTGGGGATATAATTACTGTATATCATAATGTATTTGCTGATTATATTTTGTATTACTAATCTGAATTTGGACAGTCACAGTTACCAACCAAAGTAGTGAAGAATTCCTCCAAGAAACACACCGTCTCACACACACACACACACACAAACACACACACACACACACACACACACAGACAGACAGACACACCTTTACCTGTTGAGTTGTGTTTTATGACCTGCGGAGGAGGTGTGAAGTCTCAGCTGATCACGGCTCTCGACTGTACTTGAACTAGTGGAGCTGTTGACTCAGTTACTCAGACAGGAAATGAGCAATAACTGGGCTGTAATCATCCTGCAGCGCCACACAGCAGGTCGTTGCAGTAAAACGGTTATTAGTGCGTAAATATGTAATACGTGCTCTCATAGCTTTCAATTTCAAAGGTTGATGGTTATTTTTGTTTTTGTCGTGAAAAAGGGAGGTCAGCTAATATTTGCCATTGACAAAATGAATGCTTGAAAGATGTTATATGTTCCGTCCAAGTTTTCATTCAGGTACATTTTTTTGTTGTGGGAAAAAGGTTTTGTCTCCAATTTAGTTTTCTAAATAGTTCAAAAGTTAACGCTGGTAATAATATGAAATTGTGTCACAGCAAACGTTGTATAGATTGCGTCAATGTTTTGAAAAAGGGGGATATTGTTCTTCAAAACACTGCAAGAGAATACTTTTTTTTTTTTTTTTTTAGGAATTCTTGAAGATAGCTGTGTTTTTCTCTCATTCCTCCACGGTGAAAGAAGAATCCAAAAAGTGACAAAGGTCTTGATGAGTCAGCGTTTAACAACAAAAACTACACCAAAACATCCATTTTACAAACTCTGCTACTGCAGGAGTAACCTTGTTGTTTAATACTTAAAAAAAGACAGACTTTCTAAAAAGTGTTACCACTAAACGTTCAAAAAAGTCTTTTTTGGACTGAAATTGAACGTTTTTTTTCTGAATCTTTCAATTTCAGCCTTCCTACTTCTAAGTCATGTTTGTTTGCGACAGCTGTAACGTGGACTTGTGACTTGTGCTAGTCTTCCTCTCCTCCCAAAGCCTCCATGGTGACCTGCATGCTCTCCTGTGGCGTTGCAGGTGCGACGGCTGCGGCGCCGTGTTCCACACCGAGTGCCGACAGAAAGCTCAGCCGTGTCCTCGCTGCGTCCGCAGGGAGCTCCACCACATGAGGCCGTCCTCCTTCTGGTCACCTGACGACGACGGCCCCGGGTGCTTTCACGTGCCCTACCAGGACACCTGAGACACACACACATGCACACACACACACACACACAAGCAGTAACAGTTGTGGCGCTGCCGTGGCGCTGGACAAAGTGCCTGTTTTTTTTTTTTTGTTCAGAGCCTGGATGCATCGTCAGGTTTGTGTGTTTTATGTGTGTGTGTGTGTGTACCTGCTAACACCAACTGAAGGACTACCGCACCAGAGGGAACTTACTTGTATTTTGTACTCAAACATCTCCCGTCAAGGCCGTCTTCATCCTTTTACCACGTCACCACTTTCACTTAATCCCAAATCACAGCTGATAAACTCGAGACCTTCCTAGTCGGAACATTTCGCTGGTTTATTCTAACTTCCGGCACAAGTTCAGTGTTGAAACCATCAGGAAATGGACAGAAAATGATTAACAAGTTTAGCAATTGATTAATAATTGATCAGGTCGTGAGAAGATTCTCTGGTTCCAGCCTCTCAAATGTGAAGATTTGCAGTTTTCCTTCTTTGCGGTTTGACTGCTGGTCAAATGAAAGACGCTCATTTTGGGAACATGTGATCTTTTTTTTTGTCTTCGTTTACAGATTAAATGACTGAATTTGAGTATTTCAGAATGAATCTTTCCCACTGTAGTCTTGATAGGTGTCTGCAGAAAGGTTCCTTGTCTCCAGAGGATAGACAACTTTGATTAATGTCTGTTGCTATGAAATTACGTATGAAAGTGTGCAGTTGGTGCACATCTTTTCCATGTCCGTCTTGATACAGGAGTCAAATGCTCACGTGAGCAAAAGGACAGGTTTTGCAAGAAATAATAATAATAATTCCTCCTGGTCATAGTGGCAATAAAAAGATTCCTGTCTAAATCAATTTTAATGCGAGTTAATATCAGGCTTTTAGTCGTCTTAGGCAAATCAAGTTGGTGTTTTTACATTTTAATATACAGTTTAATGTAAACATCTAACTTAACAAATCAATCTAACTCAGCCGAAACCTCACATGGACTTTAAATAAACTCTGAAATATATATATATATATATATATTTAATATACTGTTGTACAGAATATGGACTGTGGAGTTGTGTCCCCCATCAACAGTGCATCTTTTTAAAGGCCAGTATGAACCGGAGGAATGATTACAGCGAGCAACAACTCCCAAAACGTACATCAGGGAATGTGAGGATTCATTAAGACGGACTTAATGTGAACCTTTGCTTCCATCGGTCTTCAGAGCATCAACAGAAGCTTCTCAAAGCTCCACTGCAGCAGAACCCATTGTTCCACCGTCTGGATGCTCACTGCGTTCTATAGTTGCTATCATATGGTTTAAAACACTTCTCTGAACGTCTGTGCAACCAAACACAAGAGTGTGTTTCCAGTGTCCCTGCAGTGCTCCGGTGGATTCTCAGAGAGGATTCAGATCCTCGTGAGACGAGAGGAAAAATATTTTTCAAATGTGAAACTTTCTTCGTCTTAAATCCCAATAAACTGAATTTCTTTGGGTTTGGGACTGTGAGACAAAGAAGTAAAAAACAAACTTGTAATATGGATTTGACTATTTTCTGAAGTTTTACAGACCAAGAGATTCATCAAGGAAAAGTATCGATAATGAAAATATTCGTTGTTTAAAGCTACGAAAAAATGTTGATCAACGACGTTTTCATAAGTTTAATTTTCTCTAACCGTGACGACGTGTCGCCAATGAACAAATCCAAACACATTTTGGGTTCATTTGGGATGTAACTGGAGCCAATACATTGGGATCTTTTACCCATTAATAATAACTATATAATATTAACAGTAGAAGTTATAAATAATAGCTGTGATTGAAATATAGAACCCCATCTTTTATCAGGTCTCCTTTTCCTTCAGCTGAGTTATTTAACTTGTACATGTGCGATGAAAGATGACTTTTGACTCACTCGTTTTAAAATCTGTGTTATTTTAATGTAAAACTGCAAACAGACGTGAATTTAAAAAAAGGGACTTCATCGGTCTGCGTGAGCACATCCTCTTCCTCCATCGGTCTGCGTGAGCACATCCTCTTCCTCCATCGGTCTGCGTGAGCACATCCTCTTCCTCCATCGGTCTGCGTGAGCACATCCTCTTCCTCCATCGGTCTGACTGTAAACGAACTGGGGCAATAATCTACTGTAACGTATTCTTTCCTTGTCGCCTTTTCCCTTCCTCCTCTTCCTCCGATTCTACTTCCTGTTGTGCTTTATTCGTGCAGAATGGATCAAACACGATAGCAGCTTTAGCTTTTAGTCTCTCTATGCAACCTAGATGGCCTTTCTAACTCACTAAAACACTTTTACTTTCTTCATCCTGTTGTCAGGCAAACCTGAAACAAACATGAGTCAGGTTTGAAGCTAATAAATCAGCTAACTGATGCCCAAAAATGAAAAAGAAAGCAGACTTTTTGTTTTTGTTTTTGAAAACTGCAAATATTTGTTTCAGGATCTGTTATTTTTACAGTTTTTGGGTGGATTTCCAAAACGAATGATGTGGTTAATGCAACCAAAGTACATGTTTAAAATCAGTGCAGTGAGTTTTTTTTCTACAAATCAAAACTGTGTTGCTCCAATCAGAAACTGAAAACCGTTAGTAATGGATCCTCCCTCGATCTTTTTTTGTGTTGAACTTGTGATAATCTGATGGAAACGTAGCTGCTATTCCTTCCTGCTACTTGTTTTCTGAGGGACGGCCTTCTCAGTGCCGACGGACTGATTTTATTTGTCTTTTTTTGTTTGTTGCTCGTCTGTCTTCATCCTGTTTTTCCGAACTCGTTTGAGCCATAAAACACGTAAACTTTAAAGGGAATTCATGTGTGAATTATCTGCCTAATCGGCAGCAGGGTTATGCGTGATTAGTAACCTTTTAGATCTAACTGACAGTTATTCCTGTTTATGAAGCATGTTGGTTCTGTAGACTGAAACTATAACCCAGTGTAGTTTAAAATATGGCAGGAAAAGTGCACTGATGTGTCAGTTGATTCATTTATTTAGTTTTTATTTGGCTGTGAAGGTCATACATGTGGTATTACAAATGTAATGTTTAAGTTATTTTTTGACTGATTATGACTGCTGCATAAAAAAATGAAGAAAGGTTTGCAAAACCTTTTGTTGAAGTTTGATATATCTTTGACAGAATGTCTTTTGTTTTTAAAATCATCTTGTTCATTTACGTACTACGGAGCCAGGCTTGTTTTTTGGGGTTAGATTGTAGTTTATTTTAGACAAAGTAGATGACTGATATACAATTTAATATTTCCCAAGCTCAAAGCTTTATGCAGATTTATTAATAGGAGATAACTAATTAATTAAACATGTCTTGGAATAAACTGGAAATGGTCAAATATGAACTAGACATGTGCAGTTTTACCTCCAAATTGACAGTTTTACATAACCTGGATAAACTCTCTGCATGTTTAATTTTTGTTTTGAAATATAGTTTTCTGGATGGAATTTGCCATTTAGAGTTTATGTTGTACACATATTAAGACATAACTCTAGATTAGACATTGTTAGGCTCATTTGTCAGTAATCGTTTGGTTCGTACGAACATCAAACTGAAGAAAATATCATATCGAACTATATCCAAATATAGTGGGAAAAATACAGAATATTGATGCATATTCAAGAGTGTGAGTTAATAATAATAATAATTGAGTTATTCAAAATTACCCCAGATATCGCTGCGCTCTGTAGTCTGCCTCTACAGTAGCCGACTTGTGCATCTGATCACTTTAAAAACTTTATTTATTCATTTATTTGCTTGTTTTTTGCAGTATGTCCGTCTGTTCATCCGTGCAGGTTTGTGTTTAGTTGTTTGTTTTTTGGTTGTTTTGTTTTTTTTACCTGTCCTTCCTAAAATATTGCCAATTTTCCTTTCCACCTGGATTTGGAATCACAAATATGAAAATGTTGGGCTGTGATCACAGGTTGCCACGCGACTGAAGATGTCTGTTCTGTTGCAGACACATTTCCATCACTGCAGTATGTTTTACTTGACGTGTTTGGAGAAGAATATATTGTACAGTATTTAAGTAGTAACAACTGCACTGAAATTCTTCTCTCTTTTGCACTTTTTAAGTTATTGGTCTTTTTTTCTTTTCTTTTTTATCCTTTTAATTGCAGCCAAACTTCTTATGCAAATACAGGGAGTTGATTTCCTGATTTATTCCTCCTGTCTGGTTTTGTTCAAACTTTTCCGCTAGCCACTGATGCCAATAAAGACAAACCTCTTAATAGTAAATGGTGTTTGAATCCTTTGTGAAAAAAATTATTCCTATTGCCCCGAGGACATTTGGGTTTGACTCCCTTCTATCGTCCGAGCAGCGTAGCGTAGCGTAGCGTAGCATCGGCCAGCTCCATAGACTCATGCAGTCGTTTCAGATTTCATGGGCTAGTCGTGGTTAAACGTTGTTACCATAGCGATACTCGTCACGCTGAGAGGTTAGGAAGGAAATATGCGTTTTGTAAAACCTTGCGTACCTACGTAAAAACCTGTGCAGCTAATATTAGCAAAGCACGTTAGCACGTAGCTTTAATACGTCTGCTATTAAAGCTACTGCTTGTAACCGTGAACAAAGACCACAGGAACACTGTTCCTTCCGTTGTCTTCGGTCTCGACATTAGCTCATGTGTAGCTTTAGCTTCTATCTTTATCTTTTTAAACCGGTTTTCACTGCCGGTCGGTCCAGACTGAATTATCGCTCCAACTATGTAATGGATTGGGATGCTCTCATTAGCCCCCTGAATCCTAATGACTTTGTTGATTTTGTAATGACTTTTGGTGCATTCGTGGTTTTTGAATCAAATATGTGGTACGCGCTTTAGCTAACGCTAAAACCCTCGGAAGGAAATGTAACAACGTCTTTCCCTTAATCCTCAGCGAGCTGCTAGCGTGGAACACGGATAATGGTAGTTAAGACGTTTTCATTCCACTGCCATTTCATGACGAGAAGGATAAACTATTCGCTGAAGAGGACTGTATGATGGAAAGCTCCAGAACAGCTACTAAACGGACCGTGTGGCGACATTGTTTTGTCCACTGCTGATTCCCAGGAGTCAGGAACGGACTTCCAAACGGGCTCAAGCTTCGCTCGGATGCCGGCCGATGACGTGTCAGATGGCGGTTGGTTGTCGGCTTATGAGCTCAGCCTCGAACTCGGTACGAGGGGAAGAAAAAAAGAAAAACAGACTCATGTGAATAAAAGGTGCATGTAAACCTGCCTGACTGAATATGCATATTGTCAGAGAGAGAGAGAGAGAGAGAGCAGGGAGGCTGAATCCTTTGCTCGTGATGTATGTCGCAGCAGCGGGCAAATTGAAGCTGAGTGTCGACCACGCTTAATTGTCATCGCCAATTAGTGCATTGTGGGACGCCCACAATGGATCAACTGTAGCGAGTAGAACGAAGTCCTTTGTGCTTCTCCAATGGCCCGCGGGCCAGTCAAGACTCATTTAGGGCCCGAACAACGACGGAGCAGAAATGCCAACGAAAATGAAAACAAAAGACAGTTTAAGGAGAACAGGAGGACGGAGGGGAGAAAAAGAGAGGAGGAGGGGGGGACAACGGTCACAGGGGAGCGAAGGACTGGGCCTCTGCTCTCCCAACGAGAGAGGAGGGTGTATGGCTTTGACACACACACACACACACACACACACACACACACACACACACACACACACACACACACACACACACACAGTGCCCCCCCCCCCTGACATTTAGCGAGCTGCTACACAAAAGCTGGCAGGGCCCCAGTGTTCCCAGTGACCCGGTTGTTCAGAGGCTCGTTTGGCCACGTCCGAGCTTTCAGCCGATTGTTCGTGTGCTTTTGTAAATGTTAAAGGGTAGACCCACTGTTTTTTTTTGTTTTTTTTGTTTTTTTTTACCTCCTCAAATCCTTATTAAAATGTGTTCGCAATTAAGATACAAAAAAACAAACAACTTCCTCACCAAAGCTTTAACACAGTCCAATTCAGGGAATCCTTGAAGGAAAAAAGGGTATATTTGTTTTTAAGTTTGCGGTGCGGGGGTCATACCCAGGACTTTTACAAAATACTGAGGTCACGAATCCAAATCCGCCCAGGAGAACCACGACAACGTGAACACGTTTGAGTAGCCGCCAACCAAACTCTGGACAAATTAAGAAAATCCCACAATTACATGTTTTATTTGTTCATTTCACTGTTCTCTCCACAGTGGTACACAGGTAATCCTGCTTAACTCTATCTAGATGTAATGAATAAACAGTTGAATTGTAAGATATTTAGTCCAAAAACATATAATCAACCTTAAAAAAGGAAAAGTCAAATTGTGTGTGTGTAAAGCAGGTCTGAGGCTTTGTGCAGACACCTGTAGAGCCGACATGGAGGAGAAATGAACCCACAGAGGAGCAGATGTTTCAAAAAGGCAGCAGTTTTTTTCTGCTGATGTTAAAATATATCTATATATATACACCCACCCACACACATAGACACATCAGACAAAAACTAACAAAAATGGAATGACTAAAATGAGACAAAAACATATAACACATATTCGTTAAAATCAGGCTCCAGACTTCTCCCTGACCTCCATATAGACTTCAAACTTTGCTTTGAAATTCACAGGAGTTACTATGGATTCAAACAGAGGCACAGAGTAAAGTAAAAAGTTACTGTAAAAGAAAAAATGACTTCCCTTCGCCTCCTTGGAGCTCCGAAGCTCTAATAGAGATCGCACATGCATTGACAAACTGAGAATGCAATTTGCCATTGAGCGTCAACAACATGCAGAGAAAGTCCTTGAGGGGACCATAATCAATAACAATGTAACAGATAACAATGTGAAAGAGGTCGAAATAACTGAATTTGAAGCTCCCTTTGCCCTTTTTCTTTTTTAACTGTCCATTTTGGTTTACTCTTGCCACTCGCAGGAGGGTTATTTACGGCGAAAAAGCTCTAAAAACTCAGTGCGTCCCGTCTGCCCAGCAGCAGACAGACAAAGTTAGCGGCTGGCTGGTGAAGATAGGGGAGCATTTAGCAGCTAAAGACACCGGTACTTCTCACAGGAGATGGTGGAGACCAAAAACCGAGCAAAAAGAGAGAACATATTCCGCCGCCTCCAAAAGTTGCCAAAAGCGGTTATTGCAGGTTCAAAGCGCCGATAGTGAAGTCACCGACCACAAAAACCGACGTGATGTTTGTTCACTGTGACGGATCACTTCACTCGCACAAGTCTGTGCAGGATGCTTTGGAAAATCAAAAGTGTTGCATCTATTCTAAAGTAAATGGCCTGGAGGTGTGTGCAGACTAAACACAAGGAGAAGTTCACAGGCAGAAAGACTACAATCAAATCAGTTGAAAGCCGCGTGTGGACACAGATTTGTCTGTCCGTGTGTTCCCTCTGGCAATGATCAAATAAAAGCGTGACGGAATACTCAAGGAACGGATACTTTGACCAAAAGACCAGACCATGAGAGTTAAAACGAATAAATGGAAAAACCCAAAGCTGATTGAGTGCAAAGAGAAAAAAAGAGTATCCAGCTAACTCAATTCAATTGAATTCAGTTTATTTTGTATAGCACAAAATCAGATATACAAATGATCCTCGGAGGGCTTTACAATCTGTACACATACAAAATCCCTGTCCCGGGACCTCACATCAGATCAGGAAAAAATCCCTCAAATAAAGATAGTTGAAACCCTTTCACAAGGAACAAAGGGAAGAAACCTGAGGGAGAGCAACAGAGGAGGATCCCTCTCCTCAGATGGACAGAAGCAATAGATGTCATGTGACCAGAATGAACAACGTAACGGAGTTACAGCACATTACATGAATATGACAGAAATTATATATATATATATATATATATATATATATATATATATATATATATATATATATATATATGTGTGCCAACACGGCTCCTCACATGTAGAGACGCACACGTGTGTGTATGTAGTGACCCGATCAGCAATTGATGCAAGCCTCCTTGTCCTCACCTAAAGCTGGGAAAATCACCAGGGGTGATCAGGGGTGTGTGTGTGTGTGTGTGTGTGTGTGTGTGTGTGTGTGTGTGTGTGTGTGTGTGTGTGCATGCAGGAGATTGATGCCGTCCAGGCTGCACTCCTCGCTGTTTGCTTTTATTTGTCAAAGTAACTTGAGTGAAGGTAAAGACTAAGAAAGACTTGTCTTGGCTGATATGTTGAACACACACACACACACACACACACACACACACACACACACACACACACACACACACACACAAACACACCCTCTGAGACCTTTGTCCCCCAGAGAGCGTTGTGACCTTTGCCCGACGTGGGACATGGCTCTCTATGTGTGTGTGTGTGTGTGTGTGTGTGTGTGTGTGTGTGTGTGTGTGTGTGTGTGTGTGTGTGTGTCAGACTACGATCATTTACTGAGCACCACAGATTTTTACAATTGCTGTGGCAACTTTACCAAATCCGACCAATAAAATACTTAAACTTCGGCAAAAAAACCCCTCAAGGGTTGTAATAGAGTGTGCAGGCTTCAAACAAATAACTAATCATTAGCATTTAGTCTGCTATGGGTGTGCACGGGTTGATGCATTGCACGTGTTGCATTAAAGTGCGTCAGTCATTTGTGTCCTAACGTCGTCTTCGGTGTATTCTGAGCCAACAGGAAATGACAAAGAGACCGTTGGCGGATGTTAATGACCAACTGAAGTCTGTGAGAGGTCTGGGTGAGTGTATGCAATCCCACTGCTCTCGACACACACCTGGGCATGTTTCATGATTATTAAAAAGGAAAACAAGAGCAAAAAGGACTGTGAATAGAAATGGAAAGGGCTGTGATAACCAGCCTGCAAGTATGAGAAAGGGAAGGTACTGATGTTCACAATATTGTGAATTATTTAAAAATGGCACATAAATATACCGGTCACTATTTAAACAGTTGTTGTTGTTAGTGTTGGTGTGTGTGTGTGTGTGTGTGAGTGAGTGAGTGAGTGAGTGAGTGAGTGAGAGAGAGAGAGAGAGAGAGAGAGAGAGAGAGAGAGAGAGAGAGAGAGAGAGAGAGAGAGAGAGAGAGAGAGAGATCTCATCCATCATCCTGATACCTTCAGGCTCTCCAGGTAAACTCCTTCCTCCTAATGCAGGAAGTCATAACTACAAATCACTGAGGCGTTCAGGTGCAGTCGGTGGGGCACGTTTACGACGTGGGCTTTGCCAAAAGCAGTTTTCGGGCTTCGCCGAGCTGGAGAATAAATATAAACACAGTAACAGGAAATAAACTGGGACACACTTGAAATGTTTAGGTTTGCAACTGTGGAATAGTTCATATAGGAGATCAGAAGATTAACGGAATGATAAGTAATCAGATCTTTAGCGTAATTAAAAGTAGTAGATACCACTTTGGAAAAAAATACTCTAAATCCTGCATGTGGGATATTATTGGCCTTTTAATGTTGCAGTTAGTTGACTAACTAAAGCAGATGATTGAATAACTAATTAGTCAATCTGCTGAACAGCCCCAAAAGCTGAATAGTTGATCAATTGTTTAAGTTGTGCATCAGGAAAATCTGTCAATGTAACATTAGACATGAAAATATAAAATGTAAACACTAAAGTGCAAGTTCCTTAAAAGTGTAGGCCTACCTTTGCAATAAAGTACATGTACAAGGACACTTGAGGTCAATAAAGCACTGCAGAGAACTTCAATACAATTGTGCCAAAACACGTTTTATATTGTTGTTTTTTTATATATATATTTAGTTACATTTTCTTCAGCTTTGTATTTTATTTTTCCAGTGTCTTTATTGACCATACTTTTTTTCTTTGGCTTGTATGAAACACTTTATACACAAATGTGCTTATTGTTGGTAACAAAACGAGTAGAAAAATAATGTGTGGTCAGATATTAATAGGTAAGGTATATACTGTTATCTCAGAGCTGTTGATTTGTTTCGGTTTGGAGCGTGTCGTTATGAATCATATTATCCACTTTTGAGTATACTTTTATACTTTTGCATGTGTTCCTGCTTTGCACTGCAGCAGCTGCACACTTTCCCTTTAAATACATGAAGGTCTATCTAATTCATTAAAAAAGCGGTTCACAGAGCTGACATTGCATCTCGCACAAGGAAATCCTAAATCTTCCTTTTCACTTGAAATCTCCTCTGCGCGTTCACGGTCGACATTGTCATTTCCGACAGCCCCTGAACGCAGCAGCCCCCGTGTGCGCGATGAGGAGGTGCCGCAGCTCCGGGCGGACTTTATTCCGTCCTGGGGCTCAGTGAAGGCTGCAGCCGCACGCTGCTGCACTAAGAACACAGGATAACTTTTATTTAATTTTTTCCTTTTGTATTCTCCAAAAGGACGCTTCGGATTATTCTTTTCGTTTTTAATGTGTTCTCCTTTAGAAGCAGCGGACATGGCACGTGTACAACTTTGAAAAGAAGAAGGAAAAAACACTGTTAATGTTACTGAGGGAATAAACGTCAAGTGGATTTTACACACCGGACTCAAGACACAGAAGGTTTTTTTTCTTTTACGCTCACTTTTAAAAAACTCATTAGTTTTCTCACACTTCCTTGGACAGCTTCTTATTTCTTTTGAACGCATTTTCTAATCTTTCTTTTCGCCGACCTCCGGGTCTCACGATGCGACTTTTCCTCGCGCGCTTGCGACCTGTCGGGAACCACCAGGGCTGGTAAAAATAAATAAATAATAATAAACATGTTACAAGGCCGTTAAATTTATTGGAACGTGACCGCCGGAGATGAACTTTCTCCGGAATGATTGCGGGAGCTCCGGTGAATGATTGACAGCGGAGGCTCGCGCTCTGTGCACCTTTACGGACAAAAAAAGAAAAAAAGAAATCTGGATTCACCGCCAGAAGTTCTACTTGTTTAGTTTGAGTCATTAGGAGGTGAAAGAAGCAGAATGACACTCTGGTCCTGATCCATCCAGCAGAAGAAGAAGAAAACAAGTTTCCTGGGATGAACTGAAGCTGCTTCACCCTCTATTTCATTTTTTTCTTTTTGTTTCAATACTCAAAATTAATAATTCTAAAACATGTTCCATATGGCATCTAACGTGCGGCACTGCCCGGTGTTCCCTCGGCTCCTCGTGCTGCTGCTGCTGTCCCGGTGCCCTGGTCTGGCCCTCGGGGCCTCCAAGGACCTGGTGTGCGAGCCCATAACGGTGCCCATGTGCCGGGGCATCGGCTACAACCTGACCTACATGCCCAACCAGTTCAACCACGACACCCAGGAGGAGGTGGGGCTGGAGGTGCACCAGTTCTGGCCCCTGGTCCGGATCCGCTGCTCCCCGGACCTGCTCTTCTTCCTGTGCAGCATGTACACCCCCATCTGCCTGCCGGACTACCGCAAGCCGCTGCCCCCCTGCCGGTCCGTGTGCGAACGGGCCAAGCGGGGCTGCTCCCCTCTGATGAGCCAGTACGGCTTCGAGTGGCCCGAGAGGATGAGCTGCGAGCAGCTGCCCGAGCTGGGCGACGAGACCCTGTGCATGGACCGGAACGGCAGCGAGGCCACCACCCTGGCTCCGCCGTTCCCCAAGCCCACCTCCAAGGGCCGGACCAGACCGCCCGTGCCCCCGCAGTGCGACAGGGAGTGCCGCTGCCGGGACCCATTGGTGCCCATCAAGAGGGATTCCCACACCCTGTACGGCCAGGTCCAGACGGGCCCGCTGCCCAACTGCGCCCAGCCCTGCCACCAGCCCTACTTCTCCGCCGACGAACGCGCCTTCACAACCTTCTGGGTGGGCCTCTGGTCGGTGCTGTGCTTCATCTCCACCCTGACCACCGTCGCCACCTTCCTCATCGACATGGAGCGCTTCAAGTACCCGGAGAGGCCCATCATCTTCCTGGCCGCTTGCTACCTCTTCGTGTCTTTGGGTTACATCATCCGCCTGGTGGCGGGCCACGAGCGGGTGGCGTGCGGCTCCGGCGGCAGCGTCGGCGGCGACCAGCTGCACGTCCTCTACGACACCACCGGCCCCGCCCTCTGCACCCTCGTCTTCCTGCTGGTGTACTTCTTCGGCATGGCCAGCTCCATCTGGTGGGTGGTGCTGTCCTTCACCTGGTTCCTGGCGGCGGGGATGAAGTGGGGCAGCGAGGCCATCGCAGGTTACTCCCAGTACTTCCACCTCGCCGCCTGGCTCATCCCCAGCGTCAAGACCATCGCGGTCCTGGCCCTCAGCTCGGTGGACGGGGACCCCGTGGCCGGCATCTGCTACGTGGGGAACCAGAGTCTGGAGAACCTGAGGGGGTTCGTGCTCGCGCCCCTGGTGGTCTACCTCTTCACCGGCTCACTTTTCCTACTCGCTGGCTTCATCTCGCTCTTCCGCATCAGGAGCATCATCAAGCAGGGCGGCACCAAGACGGACAAACTGGAGCGGCTGATGATCCGCATCGGGCTCTTCACGGTGCTGTACACGGTCCCCGCCACCATCGTGGTGGCCTGCCTGGTCTACGAGCAGCACTACCGGCCCGGCTGGGAGCGAGCCCTGGCGTGCTCCTGCCCGTCGGAGCGGCAGCGCTCGGGCGTGGGCCCGGACTACGCCGTCTTCATGCTCAAGTACTTGATGTGCTTGGTGGTGGGCATCACCTCGGGAGTCTGGATCTGGTCCGGGAAAACCCTGGAGTCCTGGAGGAGGTTCGTGGCCCGATGCTGCCCCTGCTGGCCGCAGAAAGCCACCGCACCACCCTCCATGTACAGCGAGGCCAGCAGCGCTTTGACCGGACACACTGGGACCGGGCTGACATCAGGGATCTACCACAAAGCTCCATCGCACATATGAAGGGGCCGGCGAGGTTAGGAGTTACCGGAACTTAAGAATCCAAATGTCGAGGGAGACAAGGGACATTTGAGCGCTCACAAAAACTTGACGATTGTGACAATTTGGAGAAAAAAATACAAAGGACCAGCGTGGAAAGGGGAACATTTAAACAAACAATGTGGGTAATTTAAACACGACAGAATATTTAAAAAGAGAGTCTGACTTTTGAGAAAACTGACTCCCAACAGTTGAAACTGCTTCTCTCAGCAGTCGAATACTTGACATTTACAACAAACAACAGTCACATGTCTCCGTGATGGAACCACACACACGCTTCTTCCTGTCTGTTTATCCTGGGCACTGAGAAAGAGAAAAAAAACATATTTATTTGTGTATATATTGTATAAAGTTGCTGTTTAAAAAAAATATGTGTGTATAATGTGATACGTCTAGTTTGTAACCAACCGATGTCACAAGCTAAAGTGTCGGACACCAGAGAAGACGATCTTTGTCCGATTTGAGTTGTATGAACTTGTACATAAATGTGCCGTCAGTGTTTGATATCTGGTGTTTTATATGATGTCCAACCGGCACTGCGCGGGTTCGGGCCCTGCGTTCGGGCCCTTCGTTCGGGCCCTGCGTTCGGGCCCTTCGTTCGGGCCCTGCGTTCGGGCCCTGCGTTCGGGCCCTGCGTTCGGGCCCTGCGTTCGGGCCCTGCCTTTGGGGTTTTTGTAATGGAGGCCGTTATGACCTCCAGCTCCGTAGTTGGTTGGGTTCTGAACTAGTGGTGTCGGTGTCGTGAGAGGCCGGCGATCAGGTTAAAGCTGCAGGATGAAACTGAACTTGGCCTCTACCCCCACCTGCTGGTTGACGGTGAGAGATCAACATTAGACTACAGACCCTCAGATCCATAAGATTTTGTACCAAAACTCACAACAAGTATGACTTAAAGTAAACTATTGACCTTGAAAATGTCCCTGGAACTCACTTTGTCCACCATTGCTCTTCTTATCTAGTGATGTCCTGCCATGGACTCGGGACAGACAGAGTTTGCGGTCACAGACTGATAGATTTGTCACGACTCCTTATTTGTAAAAATAAGGAGTCAATGGACAAGACGATCGACAAAGAAAACTAACAGGTATTTTAATAATCTGCTTATTATTATTAAGTCATGTCAGGTAGAAACAGCCAAAGAGAGTCGATTCAGCTTCTCAAATGCAATAACTTGCTGCATTTCTCATGTTTATTAACACTGCAGACTGAATATCTGAGCCCTGTTGGCTGGAGGAAACTATTTAAAGACATCCACTAGGTGAAAAAAATCAAACATATTATTTCTTCCCCGTATGTTACTTTAATACATTTTTGTATTGGGAAAATTTGACTTTAAATGTGAGTGACTTTGAAAACTAGGTTCAATTATTCCTCAGATACTTTATCAGTTAGAAACAGTTGCTGACATTTCTGGTTAATTAAATAATGAAACATACTAATTGATAATCATTTTAGATTTCAAGAGGAAGAAAGGCAAAACTTTTGAACATTTTAAGTTCAATATTTGGTGCTTTTAAAATAATATCAAAGTGGACTATGAACTATGAACATTTGACAACTTTTAGCAGCAACAAGCACTTCCAGAAGATGCTTTTTTTCTTTTCTTCTTCTTTTAAAATCACAATTGACAATATTCACACTATTCACAACTATCTATTCCGTGAATCAGTCCAGAGCTGTGTGTAGCAACGTTCTGCAGAACCAGATTCACAGCAGGGGTCTGTGGTCCAATGGGGACTGACAGAGGTCAATCAGAGGTCACGTTCAGGGGTTTTCTTTTTCCGTCTTTGAAAGAAACAAAGTATATAAAAAAGGAAGTCCCCTCCCATCAGAAGACAGAAACGGGGTGAAAATGAGGCATAAGTTGTTTTTCTGCCGAGTGTCGGTGATGTTTTCATCCAGTGCCGTTGCCAGCTGTGTTGTTTAGACTACTGCGTCTGCATGCTAGAGATCTAATTTATTAGGCCGAGTGAACGGGAGTGTCCGAGCCATGATGAATGCTGCCAAGTGATGCTAAAAACTGACTTTTTGTGTGTCTCTGTGTAAATCTGCTCTCATATTGATTTGAGTTCCTGAAAGGATATGAAAAAAAAAATGTTGTAGATTTCTATTCATATTGTGGAATTAAAACAGAGGCGCTGTGAACTCGAGATCAACTCAGTGTGTTTCTGTATTTTTGGCGTAACACGTTTGTTTTTTTCCTCTCGATATTTTCAATGGTTCAAGAGTGCAAGAACGCGGATGTGTATTTGAACACTGGAATTCGTGCCAATATTCTACCAGAAGAAATTAATAATTGCTAAATGACTTTGTGTCACAGTCAAAGAAAGCTTCAGTTAGAATCTCTCCACAGAGGGAACGTTTAACTGTTTCCTGGCGTCCATTCAAATGCCTGGAGATACATTACTATGCAAATCCCGTGCTAGGCCATTATTGTTACATTTCATGAAAGTATATTCACTACTTAATGAGGTTTCAAGGCACCAGACTGGTTGTACTGGTTACATCAGCTTTGTGCCAGCTAGCCGAAACAACACAGACAGACACACAACATGTCTTTTGTTATACATGATTAGTGTTTATTTAAAATACTTTTTTTTTGTTCAATTAAAAACAAGACACATTTCACAGCTAAGTAGCCTACATAGTAAGCAAAAAGGAGGGGAGGATCCGCCAGTCTCTCTTTTTCCTCCTGGATGTAGATGTCGTTTGTTCGAAAGCTCTGGTCGGGGGGCGGGACGAGCACAGGGCCGGTAAACCGCCGACGGGCTCTTTGAGGGTCGGGGTGGCAAGACTTTGAGGGGCACAATACTGAGGGTGGACCCAACCTGCATCCTGTCACTACGCCTAACTGCTGCAGCAATACTGATCCTGGATCTGTGGATCTCTTTTGGACCACCCGACGTGCATCTGGAGTGAAACTGACCCCAGACATGCACTCGGGGTTCCCAGACTGAAGGTGTGACACTGGAATTAACATGTGGCTTTTTTTGTTTAGTCTTATTACACGTATAACAGCTTTTGCATTCAATTCGATCAGCATTTAAAAAATATGTTGAATTCTATATTTTCTTATGGCCAACAGATCCCACCAAAGAGACCAAAACCAACATGACGAGTGTCGTCTGTGTACTCGAGGCCTTTTGTTGACCAACAACTGTTAAAATACATCAATGAGCCCCATTGTTGCCCTGGGAGACAAGTTCCATCACTACTTTGAACACGCACTGTAGTAGTAGTAGTAGCAGTAGCAGTATTATATAGTATACACAGTTTATTTAGAGCTGATCCTCACTAGAAGCACACAAATACTTTGAATTCAAAAGGTCAGGGCTTGTATTGTTTTTCTGTTTATGAGGAAGACTATTTTCTTCACTGACAATTTGGGAGTTCGTCTCGTTAATTTCATCCACAAGGTCCCAGCCGCAACGGACTCAGACCCCGTGGTCAGTCAACAGCGAGCTGGGGAACTTATTTCTTCAGCGGACTACATTCACCATCAGCGCTTAAATAGACATCCATAAAAAAAAGTGGCAAATTCTCCCTTTCCCCCAAACCCGAACTGTTGGAGGTCGGCGTTGAACCGTAATCACTCGAGGTTTCACTCTACAGCTGGTTGATGAAAAACTACAGGAAGGTACTGAGTGTTCAAGAATTAGACAGATGAGCCAAGTTCAATATTGATATCTTCAGAACAAACCAATGCTGCCACAGTCAGGAAGCCAGAAAGTACAGACTAACATTGTTGGTTTTGGTCTCGTGGAATTTGGGATAATTCAAATATACTTTTTTTGGGGAATACCTCAGAGATAACTGCGGTAGAGCAACTCCTACCGGACACTCGCTCCAGGAAATAAGGGAGGAGTAAGAAATAAATAAGGGATTTGTAAAAAAAATAACAATAAAAGAAATAGTTGTGTGGCGGCGTTTTCGATGGCGCCGCTCTACGGTCGTGACGCCGATTAGCGCTTGGGCCGGTCACGCAGTGGCGGTTCAAGCCCGGCGCCTGCTGCGTTGAACCTCCTGGCTGTGGGGCGAGCTGGGCTTTAGGGCTTCAGGGCGTGGCCTATGACAGCACGGCGTTGGAGCGCCGTATACCTATCAGGTTGTCGGCGCTGATGGATCGCCTCATCGCTGACCGACTCAGGTCCTTGTACTTGTCTTCGCATAGTCTTGAAATGGCCTGCAGGGACAAAAACACACAGTCACTGAGACGTTCAAGACCTCTGCACCGCCGGAACATGCGGAACCCGCTCGTGAGGAACCGGGAAAACCAGAAAGGAACGCGGAGGGGAGAGACTCACCTCGAGCTTCTGGGCGCGTTGGTTGTTGAGAGGCTCCAGGGGGAAGTTGAGGTTGTTGTCATCAGCCAGCTGCCGCAGATCAAAGTAGTACTTGGCGTAGACACTGGCTGGCACATTGATATTAAACTGGAGCAGCTCCAGGAAGTGGCGCTCCATCTCGTTCCTGGCGGGTGGAGATGACACCTGAGGGTTACTGAGAGTCTTTAGCTCGCGAAACCGTCTCCTGAGGCGGCGTGTCGACAAACCAACGGGAGCGGGTGCATTAAATGTTGTAAAATGTATTTGACAGTTTTATAGTATACAATAATACTCATATAAAACCCATGAGACGTGATAAATGAGTGCATCGCGTCAGAGAAGCGCAACGCTGGAAAAACCTCCACAAAAATAAATTAAAAAAAAGGGACACAATGAGCTTTTCAATAGAAGAAAACATTTTGGCTCCATCTGAGGTTGCAGGTGAAGAAATGGTCACACTGTAAAAGTCAGCAGGAGGAACTTGTATAGAGATCAAACACACACACACACACACACACACACACACACACACACACACACACACACACCTACAGGCAATCAGACATGCATCAGACGAGCACCCACTCCTGCCACAGCTCATCTTTCCTCTACAACTACGACCGGCATCGGCCGTCCTCCCGCTCAGCGTCCTCGCAGCCACGAGAAGAGCCGAGGGGAGGTGGTCGCCAAGGAGACGGCATCTAGGATGCTTTGTTGGTCAGCAGAGGTGGTGCGGAGTGAGCGCGAGTGTGCGTGTGATGTCTGGTCTCCCGGGGCAACTAATGGAGTGGGCGAGAGCCGGGGGCCATTATGTAGAAGCATTGAGAGCACTTGAGAAACCCTCCCCTGCTCTCTCTCCCTCTCTCTCTCCCTCTCACACACACTCTCTCTCTCCCTCTCTCTCTCTCTCTCTCCCTCTCACACACACTCTCTCTCTCCCTCTCTGCCCCTTCTTCCCATCAGTCCATCCGGACCCAAGCAGCTCACAAAGACACTTCAATGACGGCAATGAAAAACAGAGCAGAGAGTGCAGGTCAGACATATATATGAGAGGAGAGAGAGAGATGGGGGCTCACGGACATGCAGGCGATGCACGCACCTTTCAAAATCACAAAAAAACAGGGAGGCACTTTCAACCTCTTCCACACACACACACACACACACACACACTAAATCAAGCAATCATAGGAAATGAAGCCAGGCGCTCCAAGTGCAGCCTCTTCACCGGCTCATGGCCCTGAACGCCAGCAGAGATGCTCTTCTTCCGTCTGCATCTTTGCTCCATGTTGTGTTTTTATAAAGAGGGCGAGCAACACGCCGTGGTCAGAATAAGAACCACGTTGCATTTGTTGAAATCTCACCTTTTTGTTTAAAAAAAAAAAAAAGAGATTATAAATCTGCAGCTTAGAGCACGTTTAGGGGTGAATTTGCCACAGAGGGAACGTTTTGAATTAGCCTGGACAAGAATGTATCGAGCATCGTTTTCCTTTTGCTGTATTAATGAAATGAACCGACAACTATTAACCAAACAAGCGTGACGAATTTGAAGCTACGCTGTTACTAGCGGTGTCTCCAAATCCACGATTCAATTCAAACTTGTTTACAGCACCGACGGCTTTGTCGTTGACGGATTCGTTGAGACCGACAGATCATTTTATGCCCCGACGTTTACATTATTCAATTTAAACAATTGACATAAAATGTCATAATAACTTATTTCATTAGTCAACTGGGAACAACCGGTTAAACAACAAAAGGAAAAGCCGCTAGATGGCAGAGGGGCGCTTTACGAGCAAAAGCCACCGGATGCTGTTCTTCAAATCTATTTGTTTATTACGTCAGTAAATACCCCTCTCCAGTCTTAAAAAAGGTGTCAGCTAACATGTGGCTGAATGAAACCATGAAGTCCGCCTGTAGCTTTGTGCCGACGGCGTGAAGTCATGTGACTGAACGACACGTCAGGAATTTACCATCGAGACCTGAGGGTCGTGTTCTAATCCAAACTCAAATTAAAAATACATTTTAAAAGTATTTAAGGTTTGCTTTCAGAACAGGATTCTGGCTTGACGGATATTTTTGACCGTCGCCCCCCGACTCTCAGACACTAGAACCGCCGACTCTGTTTTTGGGGGGAATAAAACCCAACTCACATGTCCTCCACAGCGATGTCTTTCAGGATCTGGCAGTAGTCGACGTTCCACACAGCCTGGTCATCCCAGACTTTGGACGCCAACAGGATGGCCCCCAGGGCGATGCGCTTCCAGTTGGCAGGGCAGATGTCCAGCTCGGCGTAGGTCAGCAGGCGCTCCAAGTACACCTGGAGTCAGGGGAAGGTTTACGTTTGAAAGTTTTAACGTGGGGAGACGACCAGGTTTTAGCACTTGAGCCCTTAATAATTCCCTTATTGGTTCCCTGTACGCTGCCGGGGAGAACAGCCAGGTGAGCGCTGGGTTCTAGTGAAGTCCCCTCTACCTGTGTTCAGAGGTAATACACAGTCAACTGTACTATACCCACTACATCACGAATGTTGGATGTAGTGGGAACACCTTTGAGGACGACGGCGCAGTCGTTTTACTTTGCTCTTTCCTGGCCGCGCTCTAGAAGCAAGTGTCATTTGGGACCGGATCAGTTTGTGGCAGTTTACTGCCCTCTGGTGGCAGGTTTATAGTAATACCACGTTGTTTAACTACAGCGGGGAAAGACAACTTTGCTTCTGCGTTCTTCTACAAGTCTGTCATAAACTGTATCTGATGTAGTTGTGAGTCACGCATGTCTTGCTAAAGTTTAGAACAGTAATACCATTCAACAGAATACTGGCAGAAGCCTCTTTACAGATGTAGACTCACACTGGATTCTGAGGTACCCAGTAACCATAATATGTCATAGACTAGAGCAGTGGCTCTCAAATGGGGGTACTAGTACTTGAGATTTAAAAAAAGATATACTCACAATTAGCATACATTCTAAAATCCTTTAAAAACTGTTATTTAATAAATATTCAATAATATAAGTGGAAGTTCTTAAACTGAATTGTATATATTCTATATGAAATCAGACACTGATGGCACAGCGCTGTGTACTACATTGTTTTTTCAACCAAAAATACTTTGTGTTGGTTATACATCACTGAAAAAAGGTTGAGAACCACTCGACTAGCGTGTCTAACGTAGACAGACGTAGCCGGTGTTCCAATAATTTGACCCTCCATTAAACTCAGCGATAATACCGCTGCTCTAAAAACAAAGTGGGCGTGTGAAAGGGACAGACTTACGAGGGTGACGATGGCGCACTCTGCAGTGAGCTGTGCGGCGCTGAAGAGCGTTCGGACGAAGCGGTAGATCAGTTTGTGTTCGGGGTTGACTTGGGCGTAGTCATCTGGCACCGGCTCTCTCTGGAGGGGAAAACAGTTCACACGTCTGAAGGAAGCTAGCTAGCAGGCTGCGAGGCGATCGCTCCATCGAGAACGATTCACTGCTTTATTCTTGGAAATAAATAAAAATAGACCACAGACAACAGGTCCGAGGCAATAGCTTCGTCTTTGCGAGTATAAATAGAAGTGATATGTGAGAACGAGACTGGTTCTGGTGCTAAAACCCATAAACACCATCGCAGACTGGCAAACCCTTCGACCCTCTTTCAGTGTCCTTGCCGTGTCTATTTAAATGAGACACGTGCAAGTGTATTCGATGTTCTCATAGTTGACCAATTCAGTTTGTTTTGCCTATTTTCTTAAGTCTTGTATACGTGTGTTCTCTTTCTTTTCTATCTGTGATCATCTGTTTTGAAATAACTTAAAGCCCAATTTGAAGCATGCGATATTACTGTGATTTCTCTGGAAATCCATTAACAATGTCTGGAAAGTGGAAAATGCTGCCGCGTTTACTTTTGGTCGGATCAGAGGTCTGCGCTTTCAGTGATTCATGTAAAACGATCCTGTTTACTAGGAAAGCCACAGGAGACTGGCAGCTTGGCCCCCATCACCACACCAGAGGTGTCGAGCACAGCGCTGACGCACCCGCAGAGTCACCACGGCCACATCTATGGCAGATACAGCAGGTTGAAAAATACCCTTTCTTTTAATATTAAAAGCTGTCGTTGAGCAGGGTTTGTTGCATCGGATTGTAAAAAAAAAAGGGAAAGCAGCTTTTTGCACCTTATTTGTCACAAGACAATACCAGAAAATAAAGTACAATGGAAGTTAATAATGCCCAGCTATCTAGCAGCATAACCTCCCATTCAAGTCTCACTGACATACTCACTGATAAGGGGTGCAACTTCTCATCAAAGATGTCCAGTGACTTGCCCGAGTCCCTGAGGAACACACGGGCACGTCTGTCAACACACGTTCATGCTTTCTCTAATGATATGAAGGAGATCGTATAGAGCGAGCACACCTACCTGTTTTTGATGTGGTAGTATATTGCTAACGTGACACTGGAGAAGGAGAGAAAAAGAAGGACAATAAAAGTGGTGTTCTAGATTTTGCCTTTATAAGCTTCAATAAAAAAAAAAAAACAGCTCAATTGGAGAATAATAAACTCTGTCTGTGTGTGTGTGTGTGTGTGTGTGTGTGTGTGTGTGTCACACCAAAACATCTGCACCCATTCAGCAGGGAGGCCCTATTTAAACACACCGAGATAATCCCGATGAAAAGTGTTTTTCCAAATTCACAGAAGCGTCCTCACAGAGGACTGTCCTAAATTAGGCCTGAGAGCATCTGCTTTAGTCACGCACCCATTAAGTATTACTGGAGGATTACCACGCTGTGATGCAACAGGATTTTGTCATGCGAGATAAGCGACTTTTGGGCAACACGGCCGTGTGTGTGTGTGTGTGTGTCTGTGTTTTCTGTGTGTGTGAAATTCTCCCACCATTTGATTGTGCTTTTGAGGTTTGGCTGGCTGACGGTGTTGTCGTCTATGAAGATCGTGGAGCAGGAGCTGTATTTCTTCGACAGGGGACCGGGCGATACCTTGAGGAGTTGGAAATCGCACAATCAACAACTTGAACTCATTACAGGCCAGGAACTTCTGTGAGTTCTACAGAATCCACAGAGTAAACTCCCCTGCAGGTCAGCGAACACAGTACAGCTCAGCACATGCAATCAATTCAACGAAGCAGCGGATCATCATACAGATTGTGACACTTACGTGGCTGATATGATTTATGTGGTTGCTTTTCCTCTTGTCTCGAACTGTGAAGAGAAGAGAAATGTTTAACAAAGACGAGCTGTGAAGCGGGCATCAGCTTTCAGGTTCTGCATCAAATGTTGCATTGCACCGGATTTGTATTTACTTGCAGCAAATTAAAGACATCTACGGCAGTTTGATAGAAAAGAGCTGTTTGAATCAGTTATTGACTGAATTATTAGAAATGCCCGTGGCTCCAGTGTGTGTCGCACTCCCAACTTAATCAAGCTCTACAGATTAGTTTTTCACCTATTTTTACACCAACAGGATTGCAACAAACACAAAAACAGGGCTCATGATTTAAATTAGACAATTGCACAAATATGAAAAACATGTTACAGAATTAACACCTCAACCGTCTTAACAGTCCTAACGTTCAACAAGGTGAGTGTGTGTTTGCTCTTCAAAAGGATTTTACAGAAGACGGAAATTGTGAATCACTGCTGTGTGTGTGTGTGTGTCTGTATGTGTGTGTGTGTGTATACCATGTCGGGATTGCTCACCGTCTGTCTGGGACTTGCTAAGGAAGATGGTGCTCGCCCGGGCGTGGTCAGAGGGGTTGGACTCCGAGGCCAGCTCTGAGGAAAAAAAGCAATAAAGTGTACATAAGTGCTTCATAATGACAATCTGTCAACAAACGCCGCCCTGTGTGCAGCTCGGCTCTCATTTGTGTGCAGTCATGAAGCCAACGGAAAAGGACAGAGAGCCATTAGCAGACGCAACGATTCAAACACAGTAGTGTAGCGGTGCGATTCTGTGTGTTGTCATGACCCCCCGTGAGGACGCAATGCCTTTGGATTTATCTCGCGAAACAGAAATGCATCTGAGACGAGCAGGAAGTGAAGATGTCTGCAGTGCAGATTTGGCAGCGCTCGACCAGCGAAGATATCACTTATCTGATTACGTCTGTGGGTTGGAGACTGCGAACGACTCGACATCGTGAACATAAATGTTGACTTAGTATCACGCTTGTGTTGTAAAACAGGCCACATTCCTACAGTTTACTTTCTGATCAGTCAGTATGTATCTCATAATGACGTTGGCTCCTATTACTTTTATATTTCACTGAACAATAACTGACTCTGTGTTAGCACGAAAAGCAAACACTGAACTTCTACCAAGACACATGTGATTTACGTATCAATATTCCCAACTGTCTTTAAAGTGAGAACAGACGGCCGGTCTTTTGTCCCAAATACAAATGGAAGTGATCAAGAACCATATATTTGTTTAGGCCTACACTGAGATACTGTACAGACAGAGCTGTAAATTCCAGCCATGCGAAACACACCGACAGCGCCGTTTGGTACACGAGCATGACTTTGAGAATTGTGTTCTTTATCTAAATCCGAGCAGACAGCACGTTACATAAAAGACTGGGGGGATTAGGCGATGGGAGCGTTTGTGAAGCGAGGACAGCAAGAGGAGACACGAGGAATGCGGGGAGGACCGCTGGACAGATTCTGACCCTCGCCCTGCCGACAGCTGCTCTCAGCAAACAGCGCTCACACACACACACACACACACACACACACACACACACACACACACACACACACACACACACTGCTGTCCACAACAAACACGAGTGGTATGAACGGCGACACTGGGACTTAAAGCACAAAACTGAGCTTGGGCCTCCATCACAGGGACATTTCTGAGATGTTGTCCCCATCAGGGGCCTGTATCACAGCGTGTCAGCGGAAAAACTGTGAGGGGGGATTACTGACTGAAGACACGTCCCATTTGCTAACCGTAGTTTAAATGTTGTCTCTGGAACAGTGGGCATGTTGCTGCAAAGTTAATGTCACTGAGTAGCACATTACAAGACTCAGTTTGTGCACAGATGGATTTATATATATCATTATTTATTAGAAGGTGTGATCTCTCTCTATTTCTAGTTAATTTCTCACCCAACCCCCACTCAATACCAGGCCACGGAAATAAAAACCGAGGTTGGAAAAATACAATAATAAATAAATGATGAGGGGTTTGTTTATTATTGCTCATTTACCAAGTGGATAATGTGGCGCCAAGGAGACTTGTTTTTCATCTTTAATGGCTGACTGGGTGATGTGACGTCAGTGTGAGCAACATGATGCTGCAGTGCCCAACTAAAGAGTGAGAAGAATATCATCATATTCGTCGTCAATACTTGATACCAGTTAAAGAGGAAGCACCATCAAGTTAATGCACTAAAGATGTGCACCCGCCTACCCCTTATGCTAACACAACTTTGTGTGGGTGCACATAAGTGTCGGATATATTTGCATTATCCGTCATTAAAGTCGGTATGCTTCAGAGTCACGTGAAGAAGGAGTCTAGACAGGGTTCAGACACATTTTGACCAATGGATTTCCATGACTTTAAACCAAATTTCCATGACCAAACATTTCGTGAAATCTCGGTGTATACATGAAAAAGTGAGAACATGTAGTATTTAAACTAACAATGAGAATGCCAAAGCATACAGTAAACCTTAAATGACACAAATGAATGAGACAATAGTTTAATTAAAATAATAAACATTTATATAGATGCCTCTATGTATGCCTGCTTATATTTTGAGCGTCACTATTTTAAAAGCATATTAATTATTTAAAAATCAGCGTAAATGAACGACATGAACACATGAATGTAACACATTTCCATGACTTTTCCAAAACTTTTGGGAATTATTTTTTTCTCAAGGACTTTTCCAGGCCTGGAAATAACCATTTTGAAATCCCTTGTACGCACAAACAAACAGCATGGACGTGACGTGCATTGGTTTAAAACCCAGCACAGGTGCGCGCTGGGTGCTCAGGTGCACGCCTACCGTCTGGGACCTCCCTGTCGCTGATGTGCTGCAGGTAGGGCACGGTGTTGTCGTCGCTCACTTCGGTGCTGGTCTGCAGCTCCTCCAGCCGCTCGGCCGGCTGCCTCGACGGTAGTTTGGGGCTGGACTCCGAAGAGGCGCAGCACGACACGGTGTTCCCCATCCCGGCGCGGGGCAGGGAGCTTCACGCTGTTGCGGCCGAGTAGCGCAAAAAAAGGGGTTGTAAGCTAGCTAAAATGAGCTCAAGCCGGCTTCATGAACATCACCGGGCTTTTCTGATTTATATTAGCTCGATGCTATCTGTGCAGCAGCCCGTCGACTCCCCGGCATCGCATTCCTGTCCATTTGAGGATGACGTTACGTTGTGTAGGTTAACAGTCAAAGGGGAGTTAGCCACACAGGCTCACCCTGTCGTAGGAAACCCGCGTCGCCTCATGTATTAGTCGACGTGCTCTTGTAATAACAACAGACAGCTGTTTGTTAAGCGGAGAGCGGCGACAATTCATTCATTCTTCAGGTCATGCTCGAGTTTCGCTGCTAGGACGCTAACTAGCATTACAGCGGGCTAACTAGTTAGCTTGTCTCCTAAACTTTGTTTTCCTCTCCACGTTAATTACGGCTGTCGAGTGAACACAATTTACTCGACAGTTTAAAAAAAGTGTAGGATTCAAAACCGCCAAATTCGTGCAAGAAAATATTTTACGAGACTTTCCAAACAATCCCGCAGACGTGAATGAACTCGGTGTCGGCGTGTAGCCAAATTTAGCTCGAGGTTTATGCGGCCTCCTGTGGGAAATGAAGGTTAACAAAAAGAGAGAAATCCAAGACTGTAGGCAAGAAATTCTCAATGAGGTCAGATTGACTAAGCCGTGTTCCAGTTCTTCATTAGGTAACCGAGTCTAGCTGCTGCTCCGGACTCCCCCAACAGCGCCTCTACCCCGTCAGATTTGCGCTGGGTGTACTCTCCGCCATCTGTTGCCGGAGCTCACATACGGCACACTTGGCACCGGGATGTTATAGCCCCGCCCACTTAGAAATTCCATTCAGTCCCATTGGCTGAGAAATCAAAACAATGGCTTTTTGGAGCTGCCCATTGGTCGAGGGAGCCGTCTGTAGAAGACTATTTAAACCGATGAACTGTGTTTTCGCCGCTACTATTTTTGTATCGTCACCGACCCACACCCATTTTTGACAGTGGAAACTAAAGCCCGTCGTCTAATTTAGTGGTTCTTAAGCTTTTTCAGTGATGTAAAATATTTTTCCAGCTAAGTACCTCCTAACCAGAGCAAAGCATTCTTGGTTGAAAAAGATATTCAATACAGAGCACTGGGCCATCAGTGTCTGGTTTCATATATAACATTTAGTTTATGAATTTACATTTTATCGAATGTTTATTAAATAACACATTTTAAGGGATTTTTTAATGGATGTTACTTTTACAAATATAAAAATCTCACGTACCCCCACTGCTCTAATCTTTTGCACCGACCTGCCTATCAGCATCCCTCCTCATTCAAAGCAACATCACATATTTTCTGGTCTTAATATTACTTCTTCACCAGTATGCATTCATCTGATTTGTATAGTTACTAGTTACTTGCAGAGAAGATTTTACATGCAAAACCTATCACTTATATAAAATAAATATGATGCATTGCTAAAGATTGAATTACCCGACCGAATGATTCTAGTTCAAATTAGCTCCATCAGGACCTGCTGCAACAAAAACATGAATCATGAAAATAACATGAATGCATATGAAATATATTAATGCAACTTCTTTTTCTTCAAATCACGAGTGTTACTTCATTTGACTGGTATACTTCTTTTCCTTCTCTTCAACATCTAAACGAATATTTTAACTAAATGTCTTTTAATGTGAATACATGACCCCAACATGGTTCATCAGTGTTTGTCGGGAACGGATTGTTGATTTGATTTAATTAATTCACAATACATAACAATCTTCAAGAGACGTTTATTGCAACATAGCAAGTGTTTACAAAAGAGGGATGTAATGTCAGAGTAACAGCACTTTCTATTAACGGGCTGGTATAGTTTTATACTGCGACAACGTTGAAACGAACGCTACACGACGCATCATCTGGTGACCTCGTGTACAAGATACTATACAATACATGGTGTTGTATACAAAGTCTCTATATGTATGTATGTATGTATATATATATATATATATATATATATATATATATATATATATATATATATATATATATATATATATATATATATATACGCATATCAATCTGTTTCATGCACAAGACGCCTGTGGGTAGAAACCGTTCTGTCACAGACATGAAAACACTTTTGGTTTTGTTGGAAAAGAAAGTGTAGTCAAACAACAAAGAAAACGATTATTACTATGTTGTTGTTTTTTTCAGCACCAGCACTAGATGTCACAAGAGGGGGAAATTATTATTATTTGTGCCAGAAAACACGTACAAAGGTTTTCATCTCAGCATCTCAGGTATCATAATGGCACCGGTATTGAAAAGGTTTGAGAGCTCTGCAGCCTCCCCACAAATATTATTTAAACTCCTCACTCTTGTTGTTCCATAATAGTGATTAAGTTCATTCTCTCCTCCAAAATAAGCCAACGTGTCTTGTCGATATGAGACTATTCATTCAAGTCCTCCTGAAGGTGCTGCTGTGGTTTCTTCAGCTGATTCAAACCCTTAAGTCCTCGAAACACAACCAATACATATACTGTACAATATCTACATGTTGTGAACTAGAAAAATAAAACTCCCACCAACTGATGATCTTTGTTATGTAAAAGAAACAAAACTAAAATAGTAAGGAGCACATTGCTATACCCCAAAAACATCTAAATATTTTTGGTTGAGAGAGGATTCGGGGTAGCTTCCAGTTTAAATCGGCTAATAATTGGGTTAATATATCTTGCATCACAAATTAAAACAGAGTGTAACTTTGCAGTAAAATAAATGCCGAGTACCTTTTTAAAATAAACAGCGGAAGGAAAAGTTGTGCTTTCATTTGATGAAGTGGAAGATAAATATATTTAAAAAAAAAACTGTTCTTAATGGAGACATTCCTGCTGAGATAAAAGTACATTTCCAGTTAAAAACATATGCTGTCTGTGTGGATGAGTCTGAAACCACCAAATGTTGTGTGTAGTTGTGTGTTCGAATTAACAAAACACTGCTGTACGTCGTGGACCCTGACTGCTCTGTACAAACGGGCGCAGCCATCCTAAACGGAGCCCAGCGCTCCAAACTCGATCCAGCAAAGGCCTTTTCTCACACACTTAGCTGCCATGACGGTGGTCGGCCTGGTGGATCACATGATTACGCACGTACAACGTCTTCTATACATTTATGCAAGTTACAAATATGCAAAAGTCGGTTTCATATACAAGCCGTAAGAACATTTTCCATACAGAATAAACGGAAATACAAGAGTACATGCCGTAGAGTCTATGTACAGTTATATAAAAAAATAAACGGACAAACACGTACACATATCTTCTCAAAAAACACACGGCCCTACAAAACAGAACACGGCTCGTTAGTGTTAAACTCGTAGCCGATACCTTCTGGAAAGGATCGGCCACACATAAAAAACACAATAAAATGTGTCGCGATCCACGTTTTACCACCATTTAGTTACCAGACGCTGCAAAACAGACACAATAACGTAAAAAAAACAGTTGAAATGTCACACTAAAATGATAACTTTGATGATGGTGGTCTTTTTTGGGGGTGGGGGGACGACAAACTGACCGTTTACCGTGGCACGATAAGATGACCGAGCATTTAGGTCTCTGGTGTTGACCTGGTTATTACTATCTTTTTAGACTCTAATCTTTTTTACGAGACAATATCCTGCTTTGTGTCTCATACCTTGGATATATATATATATATGGATATATATGGATATATATATGGATATATATATATATATATATATATATATATATATATATATATATATATATATATATATATATAAATATATATATATATATATATAAATATATCTCTATCATTAAATTTGTGCTTTGCCTCTGTGTGCAGAAGCGTGTTAAGTGCTGTTAGTCAAAGCAACCAGGTTGTGTAAATTCAGATTAGTTTTCACTTCCAATCAATCAGATAAAACGTTGCGCTGCTTCCTGCAGCCAGCGAGTATAACGTTACTAAACGTTACTAAAACTATAAATGTGGAACCCAAAGTTGTAAAAACAATACAAACTGGGCCTCAGCGTTTGGTCTCAATTTAAAAAAAACAAACAAAAAAAAAATTGTTTGTGTCCAATTCATTGTTGCTAGAAAAAGTTGATGTTGATTAAGTTGAGAATCATAATTCCTTCACGTCCTGAAACCGAAACACATATTCAATGTTTATACTTTCAACAGTATTCATAATCTGTGTTGTTTTATACAAGATGGGTCTTGTCGTCATTCCGGCCGGTCGACTGTCTGACACCGAGCTCGCCACGGTGACTGTAAAGGTAAACAGGTGAAAGACTCATTTATAAATATATTGTGTCAGTTCAGCAGTCGCACATTTAAATCGGAGCTGCAGGTAACCACAGCAACACCGGTGATGCTTTGAGGGCAACTTGTTCGGCGTTATTGTTTCCATACGGTCCAAGGAGGCCATTAAATAAGAGCAAGCAAATGCATCTTTCAGTTTGACGTGATCTGGCGAGGACGACCAAAAGAGACCAAGTAGAACGTGGAAAGTAAAATAAAAAAAAGTAAGGATAGCATCTCCTTGCCCCCGTTGGACTCGGCTGTCAAACGTTATCCAGCCGTGAAGAGCACAGTGTTCCTTTCAGGTGTACCGTTATTGAAAAGAGTGTGCGTAACTTTTAAATGGGTCATGATTGACAGCCTACTGAGGAGTAGGGAGTAGAAGTAGGACTGGATCCGCCAGCCGTGTGCAAAGTGGAAGGCCGGGCAGTCTTTGAAGAGTGAAACGCCACTTGGCCCGGATCGGCGTTTTGGTATCGCGGACTACTCTGATTTATGGCAGTAAAGGTCTTTGAGGGCTTTCAGTTCTTCGATCAGGGTCTTGTTCTGGTTCTCCAGGACGGCCACTCGGTTCTCCAGACACTTAACGTACTCCTTCTTCTTCCTGCGGCACTCCCGCGCTGCCTCTCTGTAGGAAGGATGAGAAAACACGTCGTCTTTCTTATTCATGTTCGGGTTCCTCATTTTTTTTTGTTAGTGTCATCCTGCTGTCTGGTTTTCATTAGATTTATCACCGAACCTCATACCTGTTCTTCATGAGGCGAACTTCCCGTTTGCGGGTGACCTCCACGGTGACGCCCTGGGTGGGCAGGGCAGGGGAGGACGCCATGACCACCCCCGGGGCGATGGTGCTGGCGGGGGCCGCTCGGATCTGGTAGGCTTGGACGTCACCGGAGGCGGCTGAGAGGCGGCACATTTCAGAGAATCGTTTGCTTGTGTAACAGCAGAAAAATGAGCAAGATCTCCTGAGAGCAAACATCATGAAATAAACGCGTACATTCAAAAGTAACGGATCGAGGCGTGAGAAAACCCCTGAGATCCAGAGCTTTACCCCAGAGCTTGAATGCAGCGCGCTCACCTTGCACCACCACCTGGTTGCTGGGAACCAGTATCTGCTGGCCGTCGCTGGTCTGCGCGTACTGGAGGATGGTGGCTCCGGGCTGGGCGGCCGCTGCTGCGTTGGTCATGGTGAGGGTCTGGATGCCCTGGACTCCGTCGGTGCCGTTGTTGGCCAGCTGGATGGCTCCGCCCTGCGTGATCGCAACTGTTTTGGCGAGAGGGAACAAATCCAAGAAAAGGAATGAAACGATGAGAGAGAAAAACCTTATGAAGTAGCTGTGGCAACAAATGAGTGAACAATTGACACACAAATATATATATATATTAGGGGTGTCCCCGATTTACATAGGCAAGACTTGACCAATCAGATTCGACTATCAGCCACTTATCCTGAAATAATGTTTTTTTGATTTGTTTTTGCTCATGTCTAAGCTTTACGTATCAAAAAAAAAAAAGATTGCCTGAGTCCATCTTTTAGTTTGTTTTTCAAGCTTGTTCATGAATAAATTAAAAAGTATAACGTAGTATAGCTTTGACAGCGCTACGCTTATGTGGGGAGGCCACATAAGGCCTCGCCACTGCGGCGACTCGACTGCATGGCGTCTCCTGAGATCCGGGCGCCTCACAGTCGACTGTTCGTGGTCAATATGCTTCTGCATGTTTCCCTTCGTCTTCACGGACTCGTATCATATCAGTTACACGGACACACTTCTTAAAGGTGCAGCGCGCTCGTTTCAAACGTCACTCTGTGTTTTAATGTCAGGAATATGATCGGTTTTTACTTACACGTGTTTCACCGGAGAATATTGAGTTCATATTGTGACTTTTCCTGTTGTGAACAACATTTATTTATAGTTGATATATAAATGATTTGCGATCCTCTTCTTAATTCATTATTTTGTATTATTATTATTAATTATAATAAAGATAATTATAGTAATGTAAATTATGACAAATAATCATATCTTTTTTGTAATAAAGAAGGGATAGATCGTTTGACCAGGGTGTGACGGGCCGACCCGACCATCACCTACTGTATTGGCCGCTGCTGGTCTGGTAGATGGGCGTCGGCATGGTGACGGTGGTGATGGAATGTGTGGCGGCGACAGCGGCCGCATCCTCCTCGGCCCTCTCCTCCTCGATACGAGGGACGGCCGGCGCGTCGGACGAAAGGTCGTTCAGGATTTTCCTGTCGGGGGAAACGACAACGAGAGTTACTCATGACGCATGAACTGTATCATCACAGTCTACGTACAATGAACAGGTTTTAACACAATAAACAGGTTTTAACACAATAAACACAGCTTGAACAAAAGAGCCACATAGGGGAGAAAATGAAAAGAACTGATGTTGCACAGAACAATGCAAATTTCACTTGGAGTGTTGTATTATATTGTGTTTTATTCATTCTATGAAAATATTCATAGATGCAGCTGGAAGACAACAAAAAAAAAAGTACCAAGTTGTGTGGTCCAATGAGCTTTAAAGATTTCAGGAAGCGTTTCATTTAGTTTTGAGGTGTTCTAATTGTTTTTGCCGGTCTCCTGGAAGTTTTTCACACACACATACATACATACACACACACACACACACACATACACTTACCTGTATGAGGGGCGCCGCGACAGAATCTCTCTGCGCTTCTGAGAGTCAGTGACACTGTCTACGGACTCCTGTGAATCCTCACTCTCTGCTATGGTGGAGATCTGGAACAAACCAACGAACCCTCTGACGTCATGTTCTTTACACGGTGGCTAAAACATGGAGTGTGTGTGTGTTTTACCTGCACAGTCTGGATCTGCGGGGACTGGATAACAGACGGCTGTGCGGCCTGGATCACGCCGTGGACCTGCACCGTCTGTCCGTTGGGAAGCTGGACCAGCGTCACCGTGGGACCTGAGGCGTGGCCCGCTGTCATGGTCATCTGAGAATGGAGGCAACGTTATCTCTGCCGTATTTTTAACAACAAAACTGGGTTTTATTTTGCATTTTACAATTGTTTGGAAGCTGCACTTCCCGAGCCTAGCGGCCAAAGGCCTCGTGTTCAATCCCCGGGCGGAGTCCCTGTCTCCCGTTACCTGTGCCAAAGTAGCGATCTGTGCCTGGGTGATCTGCTGGGTCTCGGCCTCCGTCACAGCCGTCTCCACTGCCTGCTGAACCTCCACAGACTCCATCTTCATCGGCTGGGCTGAGGATGAAGATGTGAGGAGAGGCTGTATAAAATAAATGTCAACAATTCAAAGAGCCGCAGCATCTGTTTATCAGGACAAACTGAAAACATTTTTTTTTGGGAGAAAACTTTCATGTTTTATTGTATTCACCAGCAGTTGTGAAATAAAAACCATCTCTGAGCGAAAATGTTCCCTCAATTTTCTCGCTTAGTTGCAAGAACATTCCTAGAAGATCTGTGTTGTAATAGATATGTTAACGTATAGAATGTATAGGGGTGACTGTGGCTCAGTCATTGAGCGGGGTCGCCCTTCAATCAGAGGATTGGTGGTTCGATCCCCGGCTCGGCTAGCACATGTCGATGTGTCCTTGGCTGTGCCTATGGTGTGAGAATGCTAGCTACTGCTGATGGACAGATGGAACCGTAGCCCCTCCCATCAGTTTATGAATGTGTGTGAATGGGTGAATATTGAGTCGTGTGAAAGTACAGGTCACTAAAGAAAGTGTCCTGTTCCTATGCAACACTGTTAACAGGTACGTTAAAATCATCACAGGAGGCAGAATGTGAAACGTGAACGTGGTTTCTCTGAATCCCGACGGGCTTCAGACCCTTCAAATAAGTTTCTTCTCTTTTTAGATTAAATTAACTACAGATATCTTGGGGAAATATTCTTACACTTTCAGTTGAATCTCATAGGAACGAAGTTACGTTCGCCTACCCTCGAAGAACGTTCCCAGAATGCAATCCCTCAGACTGTCGAGCATCAACCAGATGCTCATCCATGAATCTGTTACTATCAAACATTAAAATATTTTATGGTTATTATTCATGTTGCTAGTTCCAGTCTTGTCTGGCACCGTCGTAAAGATTAAGCACGGAGCCCCGGGTGCTGAACTCGGGAATGTGTGGGAGGCCGAATGTGTGCGCTAGATAATAACACCTGGATCTGGATTATGAGACGGAGCGCTGGTCAGGAATGAGATTAAAACTGAGGTCCGAACAATGACGCTCGTTGACGACCGTACTTATTGTGGTGCCGTCGGTAAATGCAGATCTCATAATTCCATTCCTGCCACTGACCTGTCCAATCAAAGTGTATCACCCCACTGATTAATAGATTATTATACAATGTATATTTGAATTCATTCAAATAACTAATTTAATGGAGAGGAAACTGATTGACTGTTTTTTTTTTATGAATCATATTTTAATAATCAGTGTTGGAAGAAGTACTCGGATCTTATACTTTAACAAAAGTAGCAAAACCACAGTGTATAAACCGTTAAAAAGTAAATGTCCTGCATTCAAACGTTGCTCAAGCAAGGACACATTATGCTGAACGGATCTCTAATTGATCTTTAACATGACATCACAATTGATTTGTTGATTACATTTTGTGTCCAAAATAATCAAATAAAAGCAGTGGAATGAAAAGTACAATACAGTATTTGCTCCAGATATGTCCTAATGTAGAAGGTTAATTACGTTTCTTGTAAGACGGTTTTGCAGAGTGAATCCGCTGTAACTCAACATCCCATTATGTATGTGTGTGCATAACGTTTTGGATATAAGTAACTGTATGATTTGATTTTACTTCATATTATTCTATTCTAATGGCATATTTGTATATCATGTGTGTAGTGTGAAGGGGCCACATCTTGCATGCCAGTGGGTAACCCCTGTGTTGTAAAATGACAAATAAATGAACCATGTAAAAAAAGTAGCAGAAAATGTAAATACTCAAATCAAAGTACCTCAAAATTGCGCAGTACTCGAGTAAATGTACTCTCCACCGATAGTAACGTCTGGGCTTCAACAGTCTAGAAACTAACCCCCTGGTCTCCCTCCATCTCTCGCAGCCCCAGCAGGAGCCTTGGGGCCACAGATCGACGCGGTGCCCGGTGATCTCACGCGGCGCGTCGCCTCTCTCTCGCCGCATGATTGGCTTCACGCATTTCTCCCTCTGCTTTTCAAAACATCGCTCGTGTGTGACAGCGGAGCCACATGGCCGCGGCACGCCCCCGCGCTCCGACCCGCGCGCGCGCACCGGTCACATCCCGGGAGACGAGAAAACTAGTTCCAATTTAGGGAATATAAAAAAAAACACAATTTTTTGCCAGGCCCTTTTGAGTTTATGTTTTCTTTGTGTGTTTTTTCCTCTCAACGCGGCGGCCTGCAGAAACCCGCCTGGTTTATATCGAGAGAGAGAATGAAACCCGAGCGAGGCGGGAATCGACCCGGTGAGCGGCTGTGAAAGCGGAGATCCGAAAACATCGACTTTAATCGAGCAAGTGGCAGAAATAAATAAACACAGCTCTGCTGATGGGGTTCAATGCGCCGTTTAACTGGGAAACGGCGCAAAACATGTGCGCATAAGTCTGTCTGTCAAAGCCTAATTTGGCAGGAGCGTGTATTTTAAATAAATACCCCTCCGCCTCGGCTTAAGTCCCATCACCGTTTCTGACGCGTTAACACTGACGGTCCCTGCTGGCTGGTTCGCGACTCAAAGCCGCACAGTTTGCTCAGTTTCTCCCAAACCGCCGCAGCCTCCCCCTCCCTCCATCCTGCTACAAACACACCGGCGCCATGATCTCTTTGTTTCCTTCGGGCCGAACCCGACCAGAGCGACGCTTTCCCGCGGCCGCGGCCCGTCTCTCCCTGAGCCCCGGACACCGCTCCGTCCTTACCGGTACGGACTCCCTTCGTCACTCCCGGGCCTCCGGAGCTCCACTTTTATTCTGGCCGACACGTAAGAGCCCGCGTCAGGCTACACCTCCGCCGCGTCACCGGGAACAACAACACGGAGATTGGAGAAGGACGAGAAAGCGGACGGCGATGCATGCCGGAAGTGCCCGACGCGGCGACGGAGATGGCCGGAAAATGCCGAAGAGGAGCGGAACTTAACGACACCCTCCCGCTTCGTGAAGCGTTCGGCAAAAGGACATTTTACAGTAAGCGGCTTAATGATTACGTAACGAGAACAACAGGACCATGTTAGGTAAACACCATGGACATAAAGGTTTATTTAACATTTTAGTTTGAGATGATTGGTTGTGAATAGTTTTAGTTGGAGTAAGCTAACTATAAGTGTAGGGTTTATAACTGAATACAGTTTCTCAAGTACTGTATTTAAGTTTTACAGCTCTGAGGTACTTGTACTTTTTTTTTTGTTTTAGTTTCTTCTTTTTTTTTTACTACTTTCTACTTCTACTCATTTTTTAGGCAAATATTGTAAATTTGACCTTTTAATACTATTACTTTGCGACTTTAGAGTAGAAACCAAGTAATGAATTATTATATACTATTATAGATTAATCTTGAATTAGTTTTACTTTGTGTACTTAAAGTATATTGTTACTTTTGTTCTACTGAAGGAGTCTGAAGGAGTAGTTTCACACTGTGGTTTTACTTTTACTCAAGTAACAAGTTCAAGGTCAGAGTACTTCTTTCACCGCTGGACAATTCACAGTGAAGTCGGTTATCATCAGGGCAACCAAGACATTGTTTCTGGTAAGACATGCTGCTCTTTCATTTGTTTGTATTGTTTGCATGTATTTTCCCATGTTATCAGCAGCACAAATACAATTCGCTTTACGTCCACTGGGGCGCAGGCAGACGTTTCAGAATGGGATAACTTAGCGTGTATATGCTAAAGGAAGCTAGAGAAGCATAAGACACAAGGGGGGAAATACATCTTTTGTGATTGGGTGGACTGATCATTTATAATAATGCAACTTAGGACTCAACCAATGAGAGTACACACCATAGCGGGTTAAAAATAGGACTCCGCTGCTCCACCATGCCACCATCTGGCTGCTGGCATCCGAGTGAAACAAACTCGACACGGCTGCTGTACTCGACACTGTCCATCCACACGCCTCCACATTGCATGGAGATACTGCAAATAGAGAACTTTACTGGAAGACTTTTTCCGACGTGTCAAAAGCACAGGTGTGAATAATAAGATTCAACTTTATTGTCATTGCACATAGTACAAGAACCGTGACAACGAAATGTAGTTTGCATCTATCCAGAATGCAAAAGAAGCAGTTGAGGTGCAGTGCAATTTCGTGGATAATATGATGAAGACAATATAAACAGTATAGACAGTATAAACAGATATATACATGATCGATGGCTGAATTTCGCTGCTTCAGTTTTCGCGGTCCTGGTATTGTAGGTTATCGTGGCTTACGGGGACACTTGAAGAGGAAAGAGAGAGGTCCTTGTTACTGTAGAGACTCGTGTGCTCTTCTTTCAAGTCAAAATGTCTGCTGTGGTGAATATTTTTGGCGACCACCAGAGGGAAGCAGGAGACCATTTGAATGCACGCAGCGTGGAGCTGCAGGTACGCTGGAATACAACAAACACAGCATCATGCATCATCGTTGAGCTTCATTGGACCAAATTACCGCCTCCGACCAACCTGGGTCTCGAACCCAGTTTTTTTTTTTTTTCTTTTACTGCTATACCCAATTCTTCCAGAGGCAGGACTCTGAGCAGCATCATGTCTCAGGATACTTCATGAAACCATTAGTACAAGACTCTCCAGCACAGGATGATGAATGCACACCCAATGCCATGAGAGCGTCGCCATGTCTTCAGGTACAAATACACTCATTCAGGTGTGACTCACTGCTGTGATGTCATATGTGATTGTCATATTTTTTGTGCCTTATTTTGTATTTTTTTTTTACCTTAAGTTGTTTTCGGAGGACCCAGCAATGTAAGCTTTTCATTGTACAGAGTAACTGTTATCTGTGCATATGACAATAAAAAATATCTTGAATCTTGAAAAGGAGAAAGCAGTTAAAAAAATTAATAAATACATGAACCCCAACTATACCTACTGAGCTTGCACTAATACTGAGAAATCAATTAATTCCTAAAAATGCAGAAGCCTCCACAAGCAGGAATACAACGTTTCCATTTGAATTGATTCCATTTGTATTATTTCTTTTTTAATTTTTTTTTTTTACATCTTTTCCTTTCAATCCTCAGAACAGGACACAGAGGGAGCCTGTTTTTCTTCTTCTTCTTCTTCTTCTTCTTCCTCTTCTTCTTCTTCTTCCTCTTCTTCTTCTTTTCTTTCTCCAATCTCCCCAGATGGCGGCGCCGCAGTGCCGTGTAGCCTCCTCCCCCCTCCATCCTCCCTCCTCCATCCTCCCTCCTCCTCCATCCTCCTCCCCGGCCGGCCATGTGCTCCTCAAGTCTGCCTCCCCTCCTCCTCCCCAGCGACAGAGAGGAGAGAGAGAGCTGCTGGCGTGTCATCGCGCAGATACACGGAGTTTATCAAGGCAATTCCTTTTATAATCCTCCTGATGCTCGTTGCCGGTGTTTTATCTGTTTAATAGCATTTTACTGCGACGCGCCGTAAAGAACACCCTTTTTATTGTGACACCGAACACATTGTTTGGGGAATTGACCCTGCCTGGGTAATGAACAGCCGTGGATTTGCAGCCAGATACACAGAAAAAACAAGAAGGGAAAAAAAATGTAAAGGAGGGTGGAGGGGCTGAAGGTGTAGAGGGTGGGAGGGATGAAGGGAGGGAGGGGGTGGAGAGACAATTTTGACCCAAAGAGGAGAGGAGGAATATTTTACGAGACGGGGGAGGAAGCACGTCCCATTAGGGTTTTAACACGGCTCATTTTGAGTTCTCGTCTGGTTTTGCAGGATTGTCGTCCTTTTAGTTCACATTCAACAACAACAACAAAACCAAGAGCGCCACATGCTTGTTGCCCCTGCGCCAGTATTGCAATCTATATATTTCTATTTGAATGAATATCCGCTGTAGGAATACATCAAGAAATGTACAAACGGGCAAGGAATAAAAAAGGAAAACTGAATAATAGAGGAGAAACATAATGAACACAGAGGCTTCCAACGCTTTCGGGCCTCCGACCAACCGAACGTCGACATTTAGGAGCAACACGTCAGACGGCGCTCAGCGGCGCCACCAACAGGAAAAAACAACTACACCTAATAAGGAAATATCTCTTGAAAAGCGTCCGTCCCTCCGGAGACTTGGAGAACCCAGAGAGCTGCTCGGGAACGCTTGCCTCGCTAACAGCCGTCTCGCCACTGCACCACTTTGTTGCCGCCGCCGTTCTCCGGTCCTGTTGCTGCAGCTGCATTTGGGCTGAATGCAGGTACTTTAAGATACTTTCAAGGGTCAGGGACAACAGAACATGAAGAGCAGCGCACAGAATACTTGGTCTGTAACATCCCTCAAGAAGCACATGTTTTCTGATCTGAAGTTGTTGAAGGCAATGGTAAAAACAACATGTCTAGACTCATCCAAAAAGCCTAGAAAAGAGTCCCCACCCTGTGTCTGCATTTTAATATTTTTGCTGTGTTTTCTGGATGTCAAACTCCACAAAAAGCTGTTCGGGAGCCAAATCGTAAGCATCTGAAAATGGCAAAAATACAGCCCAGATGGAAGAAAAAAAAAAGAAGCAAAAATATTGCTTGATCCAAAACCAGATTGAATATTATGGGGTTGGCTTTTCACCTGCTGCTGTCTGAAATCCCACAGTGTGGGGAGAAGAGAAAGAGAAGAAGAAGCAAAGCCGGCGTAACGGAGGATCTTCTTCACGGCAGTGTCACGGAAACTCTGAAAAAAGGGTTTCTATTCAGTGAAGCTCAGCAGCTTTAACCATTTCATTTCAGATGTTTGTAATGAAGGGAAAAGAAAAGGAAATCATCACGATGAATAGATGTGTCTACCGCGAGGTTGACACATCTAGTGAATGACTTCTTAAGATGGAGAAGTTTTGTTTTTTTGGACAAAACACGAGTGTACAGCGACATTTTCAACATTCTACATGCAGACACAGACAGACACAGAAAGAGAAAGAATCCATAGAGGCATTTGGTCTATTATCATAAACACACACTGTGTGTGTGTGTGTGTGTGTGTGTGTGTGTGTGTGTGTGGGAAGAATGGTGTTTTTATCTCCAGATGGTTGACTGAGACTTGGCTGGTTGGTACAGAGAGTCGGAGAGAGAAAAGCAGGCAGAAGGCGTCTTTTCTACTTGAGCTCGACTAAATGTGTGTGTGTGTGTGTGTGTGTGTGTGTGTGCCAACCTGCCTGCCTGCCTGTGTGTGTGAACGTGTACATGTGTGTGCACGTGAGTGTGTGAGACTGACCTTGAGGAAGGAGGCTCAGTTGGAGAAGAGAGGATGAGGAGCCCACCTCCCCCTTCACCTCCTCACCCCCCGCTGCCCCCCCCCCCCCCCCCCCCCCCCTCCCACCCGGGTAAAGAACGACTGGCCTCTCATCCTCCTCCTGTCCTCTCTTTTTTTCTTCTTCTCCTGTCTCCTATCCATTTCTTTTCTCTCCTCTGCTCTCCTTTCATGTGATTGTTCCCTTTTCATTTTCCCTCTCCCGCTCTTCTCCCTTCTTTCCTGTTTCTCTGCCCTTTCATTTCCTCACCTTCCTTCCTCTCCTTCCAACCCTTTCCCATTGTCCCATCGTCTCCTTGTCTCCTCTCCTTTTATGTTGTCTCGTTCCCCCTTCTTCTTTTTTGTTGCGTCTCCCCTCCTCCTCTCTCCCTTCTTTTCTTTCCACTCCTCTCCCCTTTCATTTCCTCACCTTGCTTTCTCTCCTCACCTCCTTCATGTCCTCACCTTTCCAATTGTCTCCTTGTCTCCTTTCCTCTACTTTCACATCCTCGTCTCCTCTCCTCCCCTCTTCAGTCCTCTCCTCTCATTTTTCCTTTCCTCTTTTCTCCTTTCCCACTGTTCCATCTCCTCTCTCCTCTTCTTGTTTCCTTCCTTCCATCCTCTCCTCTCTCCTCATTGAATAACGATGGTCTCCTCCAACGATCCCTTTCAGCTGCCAAAGTGCTCTGCATGAAAGAGAATAAGAAAAAGACGAAGAAGAAAAACACGCGTGCAAAGAAAAGGAGAGCAGGGAATCAAATGCCAAACTAAAAGCTCTTTGAAAAGCTTAGGAGACTGCAGGGTGTCCGGGGGGGTAATTTAAAAAACCTGCCACAGAAAGCGGTCAAAGGAGAAGGTGTGACAGTCTGTCTGCGATATGCTTCATATTCACAAAGGGTCCGAAAGCGGCGCTTTGATTCCCCCACGGCGGCGCGTGTCAGCGTGTTACCGACTGTGTTTTCTTTCACCTGATTTGCTTTTGTTCTGCCGTCCTTTCAAGCGGCGCCACGGACGTGGATTCTTCACGCCGGGTTTGTTTGCTGCTTCACGTTTTCCTTCTGCGGAGCCGAGTGGAGGTGAACTTAACCCCCTCTGGTTTGAACCTCCAGCCGCCTCCAGATGCAAGAAGAAGAAACCAACTCAAATGAAGGCGTGTTTTCATTTACAACAACAGTGGAATCCTTGGAGTGGTCCCAGTGTTTGGTAAAAGCACTGAAAGGTGTTGAATTTAACGGACCGATGCAGCAGGACAACCCCAAAGATCTCTTTTGTTGTTTTGTGAAAGAATTCTTGCTTTTCAGCAACATAACCACAAGACACACAACCGAGACAGCAAAGCCTTTTAAGCTGCCAAGCTAAAGCATTTGGTAACTTTAATAAAAACAGTGGAATTTATCAGGAGCACTACATGTCATGATGTGATTACAGCTCAATCGATGTGACAAAAACGTATTTATTATTATGGTTGCCAACTGTAGTTTAAAGTATCATCTGCCGGCTGTGTAAAAGCCTGATAGGACATCATATAGTGGTTGAATAAGTCAACTAAATAAATGTTTTGACTTCAATCTCCCCTTGCAATAAAAGAAGAAACCATTTGCAGAACGTTCCTCGCTGGCGTGAAAGGGAATGCGTCTTTGTTCATCATGTGGAGTACGTGGAAACACTTTGTCATCAACCTGCCTCTGCAAGGACGTCCATGTGTGCGTCTCCCAGTGCGTCTCCCAGTGCCATAACATTGGGTGTGTTGCAGGTGGCGCCTGTCACTTTATTTGAAGTACAAACTGTGGTTCAAACGCTGAAACAAATTGAATAACTTATCTGTAACAATCCGCTTTAAAAATCTTAATTGGAGTCAATATTTTGCCAGCCAAATCAAATTGCTTTTCATTATAAGGCATTACCGGTAAATACTTAACTTCTTTGTTTACAGGGCTTGTACAAAGGCAACACAGTCGTCCATGAATATGAAATGTGAATTAACTGAATTACAATCCCCTCGGCATTGTGGAGGTTGGTTTATGGCGTTTTGCCGGTTACGGTAGTTGTCTTCTTGATTCTTGCCAGCACATTTAGTTTGTACGCCCTCCGGCGTTTTGGAGAATAATGCAACGGAACAGCGCTTTGAGGCAGGAATGCCTCTGTGATCGGAGCTCGGGCGCCTCTTCGAAAGGCTCGCGCCAAGTTGCAGAGAAGCCAAGCGCAAGTACAAACAAAGCTTCAGAGTCCCTTTATGACAACACATGTTAAGTCACCTGTTAGCATGTCAGACGGTGAGGAAACGGCGGCACGGCGACTCAACAGAGTCAGATATTAGTTTTTTATTTGTGAGAACCTGATTCAAGAATAAGTGACAACCCTTAAACATGTTTGAAACGTACAGGGTGCAGACACTTTTTACGTCACACAATTTATGACTATGCGGGTATGCAAAGTATAATTTGCCCTCATAGTACTGTGTCTGTAAATGTTGTAAAGGACTTGTTGGTGACAGCTGAAGGAGCTCCAGGGTCCCTTTATAGACTCACAACTAATGAAAGCCAAGCAATGAGATTAAATCAGGCTGTTCTCGTCCAGCATTCGTAGCTATACCGACAACAACAAAAAACATTTTCAACATAACTAAGTTGTTTTCTGTGAAGACGGAAGTTTATTTTGAAAAGGTCAAATCCGTGTGACGAGCGGAAATTAACACAACGGACGAAGAACAAGATATCGTCTGAAGCGTTGCGTGTAACGTCGATCAAATACAATCAAAACATTAATGAATATCATGAAAATTGACCCGAAAGGAGTAAAGGACGGTTGACTTCACAAGCAGTACAAAACCCCTACTCAGCGATACCAACCCACCAATCATAATCACATATGACATACTGTACATCTCTTCAAAATGTTGTCTCCTTGAAGGGTACCATACCGTGAAATTTGGGTTTTTGGGCCATAGATCACCTCCCTCTCTCTCTCTCTCTCTCTGACTGATGGGTTCTAACAGTTTCTGCATGTCAGAGGCTTTTCTGTTAACACTCTATCAGCACCGCACACACACATCTACTCAACTCCTACCTACATACCTGAAGTCACAGTTCCTCTCTTTGTCAGCCACAAAGAGAGGAACTGTGTGATGTGTGTTGAGGGAACCCTGTGTGGGCAGAGCGTCAGTGCAGCTCTTCCATTCGAGGCACATGGGCCGTGTTCAAATACTGTTTTGTCGGCTCCATCTATCTTCTCCTTGTTTCCAGCGTGCCCTTTAATAGAGTGGAGGAGGAGAGGCGGGGAGAGGCAAGAGGAGACCTTTATCAACCCAGTGATTTTGTGCTGCCGGTGTTCACTAACTAGACTGGTGTTCCCTGCTGTGTAAAAGCTGCTGTGTGCCATTCATAGTGTAAGCAGGTCATCATTTATGGTTTCTAAATCTTAAGCAAGTCAGTGATGTGAGGTAAAACCAGCTCAGTCAGTTTCTGCAAACCACAGATACGTTGAACGTGGACGTTTTTTGGAAATGTGTCAGAGAAAGTGACGCAGTACAACGAGTTACTGTTAGTCACGTTGTATAATAAGGAGTACGAGAGCAGCGGCGAATGGGTCAAACAAACACAGGACTTTCACACAAAAGGCCGCTGTTCGTGTCCCGTGTGGAACGGAAAGTAAAGGTTGACCTCACGGTTCTCACGTAACAAAGTTACTGTATTATTCACGGCACTTCCGCTTTAAAAGTTGTCACGTTTTTCCACACAAGCCATGACCTTTTTTCTAACCTGAACCACTGTTGTTACCTGAACCCTAACCAGTCGTTTCACAATGTTAACCATGTGTCATTGTGCGTTTCTGCAAGCGTGACACGACTCCAATATTAAATGTATTTTTAAGAACTTTTTGGGGTCTTAAACAGTTGAAATTCAACTTTTCTCTAGGTTTGCAGGAACGTACAATGTTAAAAATCTTTCCTGGCGACTAGGTTGAGTAAATCTTCCTTAAAAGCGAAACAATCTGCAGTTCGGGTTTAGGCAACAACACCTGAGTTAGTTTCAGGAAGAACATCATGGATCGGTTTGAAATATGTAAAGAAACAACGTAACAGGAAAACACGTCACTAAAGTAAGTAGAGTAAATTAAAACCCCAGTCGTTTAATTGGGTTTTTGTTTTGTTTTGTTTAAATGTATTCCATGCAGTTTAGCTGTATGCTAATGGAACTTTTAGCAGACAGCTTTCGCCCTGGGATCACAGCCATAAGAATTATAGTCACACAATGAGGCGGTTATGCTTCATTCACATTGAACAGGCATGTAGACAGAAAACATCTTCTGGATGGCGCCGACAAATCCAACAAACAGTCTGAGGGAATGATGGGACGACAAAACGAACACACCTGGCGATATATTGCTATGCTGATGGAATAAAATATGTATTTGCGTCTATTGTTTTATGATAGTGCGTGTAGCTATAAAATGCAGCTTTCTTTTGATATTCTGCCAACTTAATCAACATTGTCTTGTTTGAGGGAGCTACGTAGCATCTGGTTGTATACATTTAGGTATAGAGTTAAAGTATTTTAACTTAGAGCGGTTATGATCGTCCGCTCATATCATACATTGATATGCTAATCATGAACAGGGCCTTCTCCAGCCGACATTAAAGCACATATTGATGTTTTAAGTCACTCAGGGCGACCAGCCAATCTGGTTTTTAACGTCTCTCCTCAAAATCTATCTACAAAAAGGGGAAAAGGTAACCAGTTTTAATGTTCCTGACCATGAAGTGCAATACCTGACGAAGAATTCTACAAAAAAAAAAAAAAATTCAAATAAAGTGCCTTTTATATTGGTTTCTCCACATCTAACATAGCCTAGGAGTTTTGTACTGACAGGAAGCTTTATTACTGCTTTGCATCCGCAGAGAAGGAACAGGCATCTCATTTTTCCTGTCTGTGCATCCCGGTTTCTACATTTAACGTCTGAGCAGAGCAGCCTCCTCATTTCCCCAGAGCGGAGACTGAGTGCATGCAGAGGAGGAGTGGGAGGCGAGAGGAGGCGAGCGGCGGAGGGAGGCCTAAGCAGGGCTATTTTTACGAGGCACATAATAAAGATATGGAGATGAAGCATCTATGTGCTACCCGAGGAACCTTCTCCCTGCTCCCAGTCTGGCCCTGGCAACCTCTCCTCTTGTTTCTGCTCTCCAGGCTCCCGCTGAGATGAATGAGAGTAATAACGCCACTGTCAGGAGAGAGAGAGCGAGAGAGAAGTGGGGAGGGTCATGATGGTGTAAACATGGGAGCGAAAGTCTGCGCTTCTATTTTTACTACAGCACAGTTGTGTCGGGGAGGGAGGGAAGAGGAAGTGGCATGAAAATGTGAGTTCTGCATTATTTATAGGCCCAGAAGAAGAGCATGGGCAGCAGCTGGGACACCTTTCAGAACACACACACACACACACACACACACACACACACACACACACACACACACACACACACGTCTGCACTCGTATACTTGACATAAAACATTCCCTAGCCAGTAACCTCAAAGTGGAATTTCACTGATTTTACTCGTTAAAAGATCCGCTGATCACATATGAACAATAAATCTAATGTGTAGCGTTTAAGGGGTCACAAATTAAACCCCCTGCTCTGCAGCTCCTCTGAGTGTTTTGGTCTCTTTTAGCTCGTTGTTTCGGTTTAATGGTACAGAGATCGTACGGTTTAGTCTCAGTGCTTTCATAAACCAGCTGTTTCCTGCAGCAGCAACAGGCAGCTGTTTGTTTTTTTAGCAAACAAAATCTGAAAAACACACTACAGCAACAAATTGGCTTACAAATTAAATAAAGTGGAACATTTATCAGATAAAGAGACATATACTTATCTCAGACAGAACCCGGAGCTAAAATGAGAGGAAATATTAAACCACTGAATTCAGTAAACCTTTGGTGGGCGTTTGTCTGCCCACAAGCGGTCAGAATGTCGGCTGCTCAATGAGGCTATGCATTGTGTTCTGGAAAGAGTAACAGCCAGTCTGTGAAAACAGTTGCATAATGTCCACCATATACAGTAAAGCTCAAAAGGACGCTTTGCAGTAAATTAAAATGACCCTAATGCATTATATTGCATGTCAGGTTTGGGCCATAAACTACACATGTTCAATGGAAACCCTGCTTCAGATAGAAGGAGGGATGTTTTTAAAAAAAGTGGGCAATTAACATCTAATTAACTTTGACCTTTTCGAAACGCACATTTATTCCTTCTTTCCTTCTTCAAATAAGCTATAGCAGCGGTGTATTAATATGTTTTACAGTCTCAAACAACCTTGCCATTTCAACTCAACAACAGCAGTATAAGCTGTTCGGCATTGGCAGAGAAGATTTGGCAAATCTTTCATGGGCGCAACCCACATACTCAGCTGTGCTGCTCAGCCCACAAATGCATGTTCCTTACAAATGGGACACCGTTTAAAAGGGAGATAAACAGGCTTTCCAACGGTAAACAATGCATTGCCAAGAAGCTTTGTTACAATAGAGAAATAATCTACCACACACAAATTTGGGATCTTTTTATTCAATGTTTAGTAGTTGACATATCAGTCCGGTGACTTTACAATCAAATTGAAGGTGTTTGATATTGATAACGCGTGTCGCCTTAAAATGTAACTTCACCCCCAAAGTCTGGGCCTCTAACCCACTTCATAATTCTGATGATACCACACCCACGACTGCACGACGCACGCCTCGACGTAGCGTTGACAAGTATGACAGCTGCAGTAGCTCGGAATAGCAATATGTGGCACGAAATGTGATTTACCGTTTACGGTTCATCAGATTTGAAACGAGACAAGAAATGCCTCCTTCCCCGCCACTGGGACACCGCTTTGCCGGGAGGAAGCAGCGCTGCTCACTTCCTGTAACCAGCGTAGCATGCAAGCATGGTGGCATCAGCGAGCTAATGTTTGCTAGCTAACTAGCCAGCCGCTAAATGAGTAAAACAACGTACTAACCGCTTAATGCTTCATCCCTCTTCGTCCCTGCGTAGGAAAGCACATTGCCGTCACCAGGTAGTCCCTCATGAACACTGATTCACCAGGTGTCGTACCAGTATGGATGTGTTTGATCAAAGTACTGCTATGCCATTTAGTTTATGGCTTAAAAAACATTTAGGTGTGCAGGAACTGTGAAGTAAATGAGTGCAGACAGCAGAACAACATGTTTAGTACTTGACTTCATCTTACTATAAGAATACTCATTTTATTTTATTTTAGTAAAGATGTAAAGTAAAAACCCCATGGTGCTCATTACTGTTTAAAAAGCTGTTTTGCTCTTCTGAAATTCATGTGTATTTGTGTGTTTGTACATTTAGATTTCATTTTGTGTTTTTGACCATAAACCTTTTCTCTTGGGTCCCATCTGCATCTCCTATTTCACAGCAGGTTTATGGATTTATTTATATTAATACCCGATACTCTGATATCCTCGTGTGTCTTAGCTTCACTGTCCTGCGCCGCGCTTGTTCCTCAGCGTGTGGTTGTTCACGGATGCCATATTATTTACATGGATGAGTGACCTTCACAGGGTCGTGTCACGCTCAGTAAAAACCCTGTGTGCTGGAACTGGGCACAGTCTCTCAGCCCTCCGCTCCCTCTTTCAGACCGGGGAGAATATCATGTTTCTTCGCAACGGAGCTCCAAGAATCACAACAGCTTTATGTTACACGCTGAAGTCTAACAAACTCACATGACAGTTAGGGTTCAGCAGAGTGGTATAAATAGGCTCTGCCTGCTCTTGTGATGTATTAAATATACTCCAGGGTGTCATGAAAATAAACAAAAGGACAGTTCAGAGCTGGGAGACATTATCCAGACTGCTGAGGTAAGATTACTGATGTATCTTTAAAGGATATAACTCGTGAAATCTGTCACTTCCTGGAAAACAGCGAGTCTTTTACTGGTAACAGCATCACACACTAAATAAACTTGTTATCCCCTGTATTGTAATAAGGCCATTTGTCATTTTTACACTTTACATTTTATGCAGATTTACTATATATGGCAGGAGGATTTTGTTCCCTTAGAACAGAGCGAGACATACATTCAAAAGAAGTGAATAAGCACATTTCCCAAAATGATGCACTGTTCCTTTAAGGAAGGAAAGACCTTTAATTAATATAATGTATGACGTCAATTAAATAAATAAAAATATATGGGCAAAGAAAGGAAAAGAGAGACAATATGATAGAGACTGAAATGAAACGTTTTATCTTCGGGTAAGTTTGATTAATGGTATCAGGTCATACTTATAATATATAAATATATATATATATATGCATTCGTAGCTATGACTACAAACAATAATGTGCCGTAATTCATGGATATCCCACAAAATCAGTTTCTCCAAGTCAGAGATTAGAGTCTCAATCACTAGTTTCAAGTCTTCTTTAAGACAGCATGATGTTTATTTAATAAATGATGGTCCATTTAGAGTCAAATAGACCATAAAGCAGGGAATACTTTATCCGCAATAAAGCTTACTGTGATTGACAGGTCTCGACTACTTCCAGAGCCGTTTACAGCGTCTCTTCTCCGCAGTCCAAATATGGTCACTTCTGTTCACTGGTTGCAAAACATCAAAATGGCGAAACTTGAGACTTCAAATTGCTGATCTTTACCAGTAGTTTTGTTGCCTAAACCACGTTGTTTCCTGCAAAGATGGTGGTTTATTATTAAGACTGTATGCACACAACGAGGGGAAATTGACACGTGTTGCTGGCTTCTGTAGGAAAACGCACAAACAAATAAGGAATCCCTTTTTTGTTGTTGTATGAAGAAACATTGTTGTAAAGTTCTGGAGATTGATTAGACAGAACATTTTAAAAGCAAATGAGGATTGAAGTTTAAATCTGAAAATGTATTCTTCTTCTGTTAACCAGAGATAATAAATTATTAAAAAACTAATAATGAGAATGAGCTCTAAAGTAATGTCAGAAACGTAAAGCACATTCATGAAAATGCCCTGAAATCATTTAAAGTCATATTGAGTAGGAACATGACCTGGTACACCTTTTCTCTGAGGCGCCATGACAACAGTTTAACAGACATATGACGAGAGATCATTGACAACCAATAGCATCCAAAAAAACTATATCCAACATCTTATGGAAGGCAAACTGAATAAAACACACTCTGAAGATACTCAAACCTATGATAGTTTTTATAGTTTCCTCATTCTATGAAATGTAAATATACTAAATGTCTTCTGCATCATTTTAGACACATTTCTCCAACATTCAGCCTCATATTTTTGGCATGTTTGGAATCTGCCACCAGTGTGTCAGAGAGTCAATTGCTCCCAACATAAGGCATTAGCATGTGGTAATAAACCTGCAAAACACGCTTTTGAAATTTGACCTTTCCACCTCGCCGTGTTCATCTTCATCAGAATCCCCTGTTCCTCCTCTCCTGCACCACCTGGCACGGAGTTATGAATTTATTTTATCCCGTAAAGAGACTTTTCATGATTCATCGGTGGCTGTGGTGAGACCGTGGCGCTGCGCCACCTGTCTGCCGGTCACCTCTCCACTTAGCTCAGCTCACCTCTGTTCGACCCTGGGACCCGAGCCGACAGCGGCAGTGTCCTGCAGAGACACCGAAGACCAGGGAACAGAGACCGAGAGACAGAGACCCAGAGACAGAGAGACAGAGACCCAGAGACAGAGACCCAGAGACACCGAAAACCAGGGGATAGAGACCGAGAGGCAGAGACCCAGAGACCCAGAGACCCAGAGACCCAGAGATTGACGCAGCGAGACAGAGAGACAGAGACCAAGAGACCAAGAGACCGAGAGACAGAGACCAAGAGACCAAGAGACAGAGAGACAGAGACCAAGAGACAGAGAGACAGAGACCAAGAGACAGAGAGACAGAGACCAAGAGACCAAGAGACAGAGAGACAGAGAGACAGAGAGACAGAGACAGAGACCAAGAGACAGAGAGACAGAGACCAAGAGACAGAGAGACAGAGAGACAGAGACCAAGAGACAGAGAGACAGAGAGACAGAGACCAAGAGACAGAGAGACAGAGACCAAGAGACAGAGAGACAGAGAGACAGAGACCAAGAGACAGAGAGACAGAGACCAAGAGACAGAGAGACAGAGACCAAGAGACAGAGAGACAGAGACCAAGAGACAGAGAGACAGAGACCAAGAGACAGAGAGACAGAGACCAAGAGACAGAGAGACAGAGACCAAGAGACAGAGAGACAGAGACCAAGAGACCAAGAGACCGAGAGACAGAGACCAAGAGACCAAGAGACAGAGAGACAGAGACCAAGAGACAGAGAGACAGAGAGACAGAGACCAAGAGACCAAGAGACCAAGAGACAGAGAGACAGAGAGACAGAGAGACAGAGACAGAGACCCAGAGGCAGAGACAGAGACTGAGGAGAGATAAGGGGGTGTCTGTGAAATCTATCTGCAGCCGTTCGGCTGTTGGCCAGGATGCTGCTGCTGTAACATCCTTAATCTGACTGGCAAGGCCTGATGCTGATCTGACAGCTCCTGCTGATGCACTGTGGAGAGAAGAGATAGGAGCTACACACACACACACACACACACACACACACACACACACACACACACACACACACACACACACACACACACACACACACACACACACACACACACCATCATTCTCTTCATTCTCTTATTGCAGCGCCCCCAAATCCCACAGATGTTTTTTTTGGGGGGGGATTTGGGGATGTTTTACTAAACTCCAGGACTGGCATTGATATGTGGTTCATCAATGGCACACAGTGGTTTAAGAAAAATTCTTTCACATGAAACAACAAAACATGTTTGTAGCTACCGTTTAGAGCGGCACACATACATATTTTCCGATCTGACGTTTCCTATCGACATCATCCGTCGAAACGGTTGTAAATTACTCGTGGAACGATGAACCAGTTTTATGAAGCGACAAAAAAAAAAAGCTCTACTATAAAGGTCCTGCAGCAAAATAAATAAAAACATGTAGATATAAGTTACATTTGTACAGAATAACCAACACAAGGAAATCCAAAATGACAAAACAAATGGCACATATAATGCAAATATATGTAAGCAACAATGACTACATGGCTGTGCAGTGATTTTAATAAACCACAGTTTACCAACATCAATCCTTCAGTGATAATACTAACCAGGAAATAAAAATAGCATTCTGTGTACTAGCTTCGAGAAAACAGGCTCCATTGTCCCGACGGCCCCAGGTGATCACACACACACACACACACACACACACACACACACACACACACACACACACACACACACACACACACACACACACACGGGAATACTGTTCCTGGAACAGTATTGGATTGGAGTGGGGTTAGGTGACATTGCTCTTGAAATGATGCCACAACAAAAACAGTTCAAAGAAGAATCATTAGAACCAGTCAGGGTTCCCAGTACACCCACAGCCTCCAGAGCAGTTGTTGAATGAAGTCCATTACTCAAAGGCGCTCTCACCTCTCCGTGTCAACAGTTTTGACGTGAAGGTGACACGTCGGTCGGGTGTCGTGCACCTGCTCACTGATGAGCGCGCTGCAGCCACCGATGCTTGTAAAAATGCATTTGATCTGAAGCGGAGAGCAGACACATAGACGTCTATCTTCATCAGTTTCCATCACCTCTGTCAGGCCGGTCTTCTGTATTGTCGTTGTTGTATGAAGGTGACAAACCGCCCATGGCTTCTCCCTTTTCACTTTCACTTCCTGTCGACAGTTTGTGTTTGTCCCCCACAATGCAACGCGCTCTCAACCCCAATGCGCCAAGTACCTCCGCTTGGTCAGTGACCCTCGGCGTCTGATACCGACGTACAGAGGCGCCCTTTAAGCATCTGCATGAAACATCTGCATATTTGCCCATCCGCGTCAATATTAGCAACAGATGTAGGAAAACATGCCTGATAGAAAACACAGGACCTTCACCCAGAAAACCGCTGTTAGTCACGTGACTCGTTATGCTGCGTTCACACCAAATGCATTGCGAATTATTCGCGCGAGTAGTTTACTTGGAAAGTCAATGCACAGACGCGAATGATGCCAATGGCGCGCTGCGAAAGATTCGCCTCATTCGCGCTAGTTTAAATATTTCAACTCGGGGGGAAAAATTTGCGCGCCATAAGCCAATCAGCGTTGAGAAGCTCGGATAATATTATGAACCCAGACCCGACGCCGTCTGACGTTTCTGGAATTTCCACAACAAGTATAAAGCAGAAGTAGTGGTTATTTCAATGGTGGATGCCAGAAATGCTAACTGTTTTTACGGAGATAATCCACGCCGTTATGAATGAAATCAACCACATATAGTCGAGCGATTAAACTCATGTTTGGTGTGAATGCAGCATTCGTCAGTCGGCAGTCACCCGAGTCGTGAGTCAGTCGAGGTGACGTCAACTTCTTTTCCTAAACCTATTTGAGTGCTTTTGTTGCCTCGAACTAACTTCGTAGATTGACGTTCATTTTGAAAGGACGCATGTAGCGATGGGAAACTGACACGCCGTCTCTGACACGTACAACAAAAAAAAGAAAAGGACACAAGATGGATTTACCTCGGGCTTCAAAGTTTGACGCTTAGGAGCACTGACCAAGCCTCGGGTTTTGACGAGCCGGGAGTAAGAATGCGTTGGCTCAAAGTCAGGTCCAGTTTGGTTTCTAAGAACTTGATTTCCATAAACAGCTGCTGCATTCACATGGAGAAGAGTTTGGCATCTGAAACGTTCCAGGCTTCCGTTTGCAGTCCAAGTACTATTGACCAATCACGTTCGAGCTTTGGTTGAATGAAGGTAAAGAGTCTGTCTATTGGCCAAAATGCAAACTGGGAACCCGTTGGCTATCGCCTGACAATGATTTGGCTTTCTATTGGTTTTAAACTAGCTTGTTAACTGACTATGTGTGAAACCGGAACTGAGTCAGGCCGTATCCCAAAAATCCCTGTTGTATTGTAGCTCCTGAGCTACTCCACCGTTACTTTGCCTGTCCGCAGTCTTTTTATTGCGTGTATTTGTAAAAAGACAATCAGAAACCCTGTCACCTGTACACACGGCAGGGAAATTGGCATTCAGGAGAAGCTAACCAGCTTACTGGAGCAGGCTGACTGTAGCCTGGTTACTGAAGTACATGTAAACACACTCATTTGCATAGCCTTCCCTTTTCCCCTGTCTAATTAGGAGCAATCAACGCTCTCGCTCTCACAGTCCATGAAACTGTGTTCTGTTACAACAATATGTCACCACAGTGATGGTGACTTCACGAGAGAGAGAGAGAGAGAGAGAGAGAAAGACAGAGAGAGAGAGAGAGAGAGAGAGAGAGAGAGAGAGACAGACAGAGAGAGAGAGAGAAAGCACAAAACAATGAAGCAAAAACAAGGTTGAGGAAAAGTGTTTTACTGTTTTTTGAGGAAAATATGATATATATATATATATATATATATATATATATATATATATATATAATATGTTACATAAAGCAGACACACAAAACAAAATGATGCATAATCAGTACTGACAGTCCCACAGTGCTTTGATCCTTTTTCTGTCCTCTGTGTGTGTGTGTGTGTGTGTGTGTGTGTGTGTGTGTGTGTGTGTGTGTGTGTGTGTGTGTGTGTGAGAGACGGGAATAGCAGGTGACTTGTTTTGGTGCTGAGCCCCATATGTGCTACGTAGAAGGAAATATTTGTGTGTGTGTGTGTGTGTGTGTGTGTGTGTGTGTGTGTGTGTGTGTGTGTGTGTGTTTGTCTAGCTAATCATGTGTGGCTGAGTGCACTCAACAACAACAACACCCCATCACCAGACAGACAGGCTGGCCGGCAGGGACCCCTGTCCACCATCTGTGTGTATGTCACAGTCAGGCACACACACACACACACACACACACACACACGCGCACACGCACACGCACACGCACACACACACAGACTGGTGGTAGTGATGGTCTGGTCTCCACCTGTCCCCCCTGTCCTCCCTGTCATTACCCAGGAGGTGATGAAGGGGAACAGGGAGAGAGAGAGAGAGATGAGGGAGGATGAAGAGGAGGAGGGGGAGCAGAGAAAGCAGGAGAGATAAACAGAAAAAGAAAAGAGACAGAAAGAGCAGAGACCTCGGTGTGACAGTCACAGGTGAAGAAACCGGAAAGAGACATTGAGAGACTGCAGGAAGGAGCAGAAATGACAGAGACAGAGAGACGGGATGAGAACGGACGGCCTGAGAGGTGGATGTGAAAGACGAGGGACAGGGGAGAGGAGGAGGAGGAAAGAAGCGTGAGCAGAGTGGCCCAACAAGAATAAAAAAGCAGAGGAACGGAGCACGTCCGGAGCTCAGACAGGAAGCTGTGACATGTGACAGGAGTTACGCTCAAAGTCGATGTAATACAATGAATATAGAAATAAAAACAAAAACCTGCAACCTGTTGTTTTACAGTAAGCCTAGTTAAACTGTAGATACATGCCAAAGGAAATAGTAATAGTCATGAATAAGACCAGACCACAAAAGCTTGCTTGCTGCTTCTTCAATGGAAAAAAACTCGGGACTGATTCACAGTCTGTGGTTTTAAGCCTCCTGTTGGGTATTTTGTCCGTCGCCATTTTGGTTTTGCAACCAGAAGTGACACAAGATGGTTAACGCCAAGTCCAACCGAACGCCGATTAACACCTTTAAAGATGAACGAAACACGACAGTTGACTTTCATAAACTGAATGTGGCCCCCTGCTGGCCATTAGAAAGAATGCCAGCTTAAGGTACTTCAGCATTGTCTTCACTTTTTCTGTACTTTTTGAAAGAGCCTTTATCAGAAATGATTTTCCCTGGAAACTATCCTTATTACACAGCAATCTATCTCTAACGGTCCTTTACATCAGAGGAAAGTCTTAAGTCTACTCTTAAATGAGGTGACCGTGCCTGCCCCCCGGACTGAAAGTGGAAGCTGATTCCACAGAATCAATACAAAGGTAATACTCAGAACCACATAACACAGCAAAGGAAAACATCATCTCATTTCCTCTCAGACATTCACTTCACAGAGCTTTTGCACATTCTGCCATTTTCAGAATCTGGGCTTCTGTAAAAAAAGAAAAACAGGCCGTATGCTTATTAGTTTCCCTTATTGCCCGCTCAGCTGACCACAATCGGATTAAAAAGATACACCATCTATAATATAAGTGAGATGATTAAAAATAATAATAATACTGTATCTTGGTGGAGGGCACGCATCGCAGGCGTCGTGAATATGGTTCTTACATATTGGTGTGGTGGAGCAGTTCATCGTCCATCTGCTTTGTGTTTAACTCCATCTGGCGCAGCGGCGCCCTCACGGAGCAGCTAACGCATCGTTTCCTCTGATTCCACGCTGCTTCACTCCGAGATCTGTTTTACAGCGAAACAACACCATACGCGTTTCTCTATATCTTTATTCTGACTTTGGCCGCAGTAATGACGCCGAGGTTTGGCTGTTGGTTCGAATGCAATCCTGATTATTTTAATTTGGCATTGCTAATATCTCCTTTTGAACCATTCAACGACTGGTTTTAGGATCCATTCGGGCGTTACTCTATTTATCATAAGAGAACGAGACCTTTGAAAAATAAATGGTGGCCACGGCTAGACTTTTGTTCTTCTGTTTTATTGCAATAATTACAATAAAAACATTCAGGACATCAAAGGGGACCAAATGTAATGTTTGCACACAAATTAGAGCAGTATTCTTTTCCTCTTTGTTTTTCCTTTTTTGAACTTTTAGGTTTATATAACAACGTGAACTCATGCGCACTCCCGATCAGTGTTTTGCAGCTCGAGAGATTTCACAGGATTAAATCACGTTTTCACACACGCACACGCACACGCACACACTTTTATACATTTCCAGGAACCCTCCCATCCCTCAGGCTCACCCAAATTCAGATGTCATAATGTGTATTCTCCAAGGATCAAAGGGAGGTCACGTTAATTAACCAATTTCACACTCGTCTGCCAGCACATACACACACACACACACACACACACACACACACACACACACACACACACACATGCTCAACTGCCACACAGACATGTTAATTAAAAGACCACAGGCCTGTTTTGATGATGAAGCGTTGAAGTCGGACTTTTTGACTTTTCGCAGCAAACACGACTCTCCATTAAAAAGGTGTTGACGTTTCACGTCACAGGTACAGCATTCGGAGGTAGACGTGCACATAGGTTAGCTCTAATGTTTGACAGGGCGCCACAAACGGAGGAGACAACAACAGACGGGTGATTTCCTTCGTCCACACTGTACGGTGGCTGACAAGGGTCAACGTGATGCCAATTAACAAAGCCCGGGACCCCCACTGAGTCTGACTCTCATCCCCAGGACAATTTCAAACACCATTGCACATCTTTTCTTTTTGTATTAAAATGAAAAACACTTGCCACTTTTATTTTGTAATATATGCTTGTTCTAAAGTACTGCTATCTGTTTTTTTTAGTTTTTTTTTTAATTATATATATATATATATATTTTTTTTTATATATATATTTATATTTATCTATTATTGCACTGTGTTTATTCTTTTCATTATATTTTGTTATTGTTTTATTCTATGTCTATGTTTATTATTATGCACCTTTCACCGAGTCAAATTCCTTGTATGTGTAACGTACTTGGCCAATAAATGATTGAGATTCAGCCGTTGACACAGAAAACCAAATATATTTCCAGCTAATAACAACAACGATGCAAAGTCAGAAACACAACATAGAAAGAACGCTGCATATCCAGTGAACACAAAGTCCTCCCGGCCTCTAGGGGGAGCACTGCGTGGGAAAGCTTGATGTTTCGACCCAACAGAGAGAGAAAAGGGTGCGTTTGGTTTTGAAGCGGGAAAGAAACTGATAGTGTAAATCTGTTGCTTTTAAATACTATTGTAAAAGACTAATGCCAGATGTAAAAAGTAATGTAGCTTTTTATCTTGTCTCTACTTTTATTTGTCAAAAATAAATACACCCTCTCATCTGGTGCCCCCTGGAGGCCTGGAGAACTTGACCGGCTTCGTGTTTTTCTCATTTGTTTATGGGGTTTGTGTGTTTTTGCATTGTTTCTGTATTTGCAGCGTGTTTGCTGTTCATTTATTTGCTTTCTGCAGGACGTTTATTTTCATTCTTCTCCCCGCTTCTCACACAATTTTTGTATGCGTTTTTGAATTAGCATTGTTTCTGAAACTGTATCACGTCTTTGCTGCTAGACATATTTTGGGTCATTTAGCACGTTTTGCTCTTGTTTGACACTGCAACGACGAGTTAATCTTAATTAAAGAATGCCTTATTCTACAACCATACAGTACATACATTTTGATATTGATTGCTGTCAAGTGGGAGTGTGAGCAGATTCAAAATAACACATAGGAAAACCCTCCTGCGTTTTGTGCAGCATCTACATTGTCATTCATTTTTATCATGGATTCCTTGTTAATTTATTATTATCGAGCAAACTGCTGTAAAATTCCAATTCATATTCTTTCGAATAAATAAGCAGCCGACGTTGTCGGGGCATAACTAAATGAATTATTAGCAAATCAAGAAATTACAGCCTCGCGGTTGTGTTTCCGCCCACCACTCATGTTGCAGTTTACATCACGTCTGTCCAAGATGTGAAAACCCTTTAGCACATCAGTTCCTGAGTTATGGCCAGAACATGTGTTTTGTAGGGGTCACAGTGACCTTTGACCTTTGGTCACCAAATTCTAATCAGCTCATCCTTGATTGCAAGTGACCATTTGGGCCATATTCAAAGACACTAGCTCAAGGCGTTTCCTGAGATATGGGTCAGGTGTGAGCTCACAGTGACCTATGACCTCCACAATCGAATCAGTTCATCCTCGAGTCCCGGTGGACGTTTGGTCCCACGTTTGAATACATTCCCTCCAGGCCTTCCTGAGTTATCACGTTCACCAGAGTGGACTGAGCATATGATCCAAAAAACATAAGTGAGTCCTGATGACTTTTTAATACATATGTTGTTCCAAATGGAGGTAAGTTGACATATGTACAAGCCCTAACTTTTATTTTATTATTTTATTTAATTAAGAAATTAGGATACATTTTAGAGCATTTCGAGTCCCTTCTCTTTCAAATCAGTGCATTGTCATCGCTCTACCATCACCAGTTCAAACCATCATCCAATGTTGGAAGTTGACCTGCGTCCCGTGTTCAGGTTAGGTTCTTCCCACAATGCTTTGCTGTTGTGGTGAAACTGTCCTCTAGGACTATACGGCTGTGAGTGTCTGATTTTAACTGACACCAGCAAAGCCATCAGATGTAAAGGATGTATAATTATTCTCCGTGCTTCTGTTGCTCTGAATGCACTTTCTTCGCCGGCTTCCGCTCACCGCAGTAAAAATTATTCCCAAATCTTGAAACAATACATAAATATTGATCGCTGGCTCGTGGCCACAGTATGAGCAGGATAAACAACCCTCCCTTCTGCTTTACATTATTATTGTGATTTACTTCTCTGTAACTGCACTTCTCATCGTGGATTGTTTGTTTGTATATATTTACAAAAAATGTGAAAACTGCTCACATCGAAAAATGTTTCCTTTTTTCCAGGAGTTCAGAAAGGTTCATACAACAGGCAGAACTACAAACTACAAACCCCTCCACCCCAAAACAAAAAAAATGAACAAGCTTTTTCCACCCATGACAAAGTATTCCATATTATTCCAATATTTGTCAGACAGTAGGATTTCCTGCTGGTGTCTATTTACACATGTGCATATGAACGACTCTGGAGATTTTGGCCATCTGCGCGTGTTTGTGCATTTCTTGAGTCTCTGTGTGATCCACACCTGGTAACCACCCACGCACACACACACACACACACACACACACACACACACACACGCATACACACACACACACACACACACACACACACACACACACACACGCACACACACGCACACAGAGGAGACGAGAACTGAACTGTTGTTCTTTTAAATTAGTATTATTTTAGATTCTTGCAATAATCTTAGATTTAAGATAAGATTTTCTGCCTGTGCTCAAAATCTTTCATGGCCCAAAGCTAATGATAACAAAATGAAAAAAGAAGAAGAAAAGAAAGGTCCAATTACCCTGTGGTGTGAGTGAGATCAAGTGCCCATGCAAAAGGTCATATTGCTTTTAGGCGACATCAATAAACTTTAAAATTTCTAACAGAATCTGCAAAACACACACACACACACACACACACACACACACACACACACACACACACACACACACACACACACACACACACACACACAGCTCCTCCCATTTCAGCACTGGACAGAGAAATACCCAAAAAACTATGCGGGTTTGACAAAAAAAAACGCCGCTTTAATAAACCTGGCCTCGTTTCTCTATTGAATCTGGCAGATATGATTTTTTATCTCACCAGCTTTGTCAAAACGATTCAGAGGTTCACTCAGTTCTCCTTTGAATACATTTCTCAATTAGTAACATTGACACCTCAAGGCGATGCAGAGAGATTCATTTTAGAAATGAATCAATAGGTGATGGCAGTCTGGGCCCTGATAAGGTGTGTGATGCAGTCAAAAATAAACCACCGCCCGAGGCACACATACTGAGGCCAGTGGGTCCCAACATGGGGGTCAGGAACCTCGCAGGGCCGTGAGATAAATCTGACGGGCCGTGACATGATTACGAAGACGGGAGAGGTGAAGGAAAAGCTTTCTTTGAAACAAAAATACGTCTGTTTGCTGAATATTGCTGTTTTGCCTCTTCAGGACTCTTAAAAATAAATAAAATGGGTGAATCTTAGAAGGGAACTATCATTTTTAATTGACAGAAAGATGCAACTTGTGATGGTATTACTTGACTATAAAGGGGTCGCAAGCCAAACAGATGATGAATCCTGATGGCTTTGTTTGTATATCAGTTCTTCCTGATCCGATGTGTCGTCCTGCTATGAGTACAGATTGTAAAACCCTCCGAGGCAAATTTGTAATTTGTGATTTTGTGCGATACAAAATAAACTGAATTGTTGATCCCCTGACATTGAGCGCCACCATGATGTAAACATTTGTGCTTTTAAATTGAAATGTCTCCATGTCGCCTCGCAGTTTTGTACAGACATTCATGGTTCCCTCAGGACGATCCCTTTAACTTCTCATTCATCCCCCGGTCAAAGTTTAATTTGATCTATTGCTTTGGTTGATGACTAAACCCCTGCAGAACTAATGACATTCCCATCAGCCTCAGCTGTACTTTGTGTTTAGTGTTAATCAGCTAATGTTAGCATGCTGACCTTTGAGCACTTAGCTCAAAGCCTCACCGTGCCTAAGTACGACCACACAGAGCTGCCAGCATGCCGTTGACTGTTGGTCTTGTTTTCACAATCATTCCTTCTTTTAATGTATAAAATGTCAGAAAACAGGGAGAAATTACACCTTCAATTGTTTTTATTGTGTCCAACCAACAGCCCCAAACCCAAAGATATTGAATTCACAATTATACAAAACAGAGAAAGACTGCAAATTAAAAAACTGTGAGAAGCTCGATGAATTACAAATAATGAATAAATTATCAATAAAGACACTGAATAAAACATTGGATAATATCTATTGATATTGAGCGCTTCCGTCCCCCAAACATGAAATTGTTACGGGACCCTACAGACCCCTTCCTCTGCTTGTGGATGAAGCCCGGCTGCAGAACCCCCGGCGTGCTCCCTCATTGATCCCGCTCGGCTCCGTCTTCACTCGCACTGCTGTGTTAAATTGAGCGTAAACGGATGGCACGGTGCCGTAGCACTAAAAGGTCACAGGTCAAACCCTCGGGATCCTAAACAGCCTCAAAGCAGCTGCTGCTCCCTTTGACCCGAGGACCTTGATGGAAGCGGCTCAGGAGGACGCGAAGCAAAAGGAGGGGGACAAAGGAGGAGAGACAATCAGTAATGCACCTTCAAACGGACTAGAAGACAGTACAGCTCACCCGGTGTGCACACTATGGCCGTGTACATGACAATGCAGGTGCATTTTTGAATGATTATTTTTCGTCCTTAAGAGTTGGCCTTCAATCATCACTCGGCCCAAGCTTTACAAAAAGAAGCTCTTTGATGGCCTTGCTTTTCAATGTGCAGAAAAGAGCTCTTTTTTTTCAAAAACACCTCTGAAAGGCTGAAAACCTTCAGATCTGCAGTGCTACATAACCACTACACTCACTCTGAATGTTGTGAGGCACTAATGCAGAATCGTCAAAGACAAAACACGGAGAATTGATTTAGGGGCTTCCATTAACACGAGGACATTTTTTATAATCATCACTGGGTAGTTCAGGTACAGACGGGAAGACGGAGGACACACGCTGTCGAAAAGCAGCTGTAATCAATATCTTAACATTAACATTTTACATTTTATAAACATATCTGTTAAAGGGCTTGATGTGTGTTCCACAGAGTCCCACATCAGTCTTTCAAATGATCTCTTATGTATTTAAACACTTTTTTGTCTATACATCTTCATTTATCATTTTAAATGTAAAAGGTTTTCCAGTTTTTATTCATCTGTTGACCTTTTTTTAATTACACTTAAAATGCAACTGCAAAATGCATGCTTTGTAAAAGAAAGGTTTTATGTTTTTTGCTTTAAATGTACAACACTTTGAGCTACATAGTCTGTAAGAAATGTGCTATTTAATAAATAATTGTATTATTATTAAAAGTTGATTATATTACCATATCGACACCAAATGTCAAAAAAAGACAACGTTAGTGATTGGCTAAAGATCAAGGAGCATTAAGCGGCTATAGAGCCAGATATTACTGGAACAGACTCACAGAAAAAGGAAAGTGAAAGTTGGATTTACTTTCATCAGGACGCCAGAAACATGACTCCGAATGCTAACCTTGTTCCATATGTGCTTAGCGACTAATAACGAGACAACTGTTAGCTAACGTGTTTGCTATATCAATTTGGAAGGTCACGGTGGTAAAGCTCCTCCCAAAAAAACAACAGCTACTGCACATTTAAAGGGATTTAAAAAGAGAGTCACCCGGGCGTGACCGTAAAGCTATCAAAGCAACAGAAACAACCTCGCAACGGAGGAGGAGGAGGAGGAGGAAGAGCGGGTATTTCTACAGCAGGAGTTAATGAGGTAACGAGGAGCAGGTGTGCGGGTGGGCGGGGAGAGGAAGCGCATCGGAGAGGCGGGAACACACCGAGGGCATCTGGAGGACAGCGAGGGGGGAAATGAGAACGTGTGGAAAGATGCTGCTGAGGCAACATGGCCGTGTCTGACCCGTGCTCTGCGGAACAGGACGGGTCTCCCGGAAATCACATTGATATGCAAGGAGGAAGATGTCATTGTTGTCTGGAATACGTCAGTTACTTTGAGCGCCCAAAACCAAATCACAACGGCGTCAAAATGGCTTTAGTTGCCCGCGAACGGATAAGGCTGGGAATACAAATGAAGCACCTGCTGATGAACATTTTCATATTTTAGAGGATCCTCATTATGTTGATGAAATAGTCCAGCCAGGAAAACGCTTCTATGCTGAAGTCCTAATATGCAAGATTTCTTGGACGCAAGCGAAGGCAACAAGGAAACAACGAGGCAACTCGCACAACGCGGCAACTATACTCGGCAACAGAAGATAACACACTCACCTCTCTCTCTCTCTCTCTCTCTCTCTCTCTCTCTCTCGTGAAGACAGACAACCTGTTGCAGCTCTGGCTGTCATTTAGGTGTAGAAAATCTCCTCACGTGCTCACCGTTCATTTCTATGAATACATGCTTTGCGGTTTGAATAATGAAAACTGACAGGCACAAGGAAGCTTTCACATTTTAGACAATTAGAGATTTCCCCCTTTTCTCTGCTTTTTAACGATTGAAAGAGTAACTAAAGACCGAGACGGCTTTACAGGAACAGTCTTCATTTAATTGTTTTCGGTCTATAGAGGTTTACTTTTAGACTGTGATCTGATTCCCAAAAAATGTGATATTCATGGAGGGAGTGCAGTTAGTGACATTGTGGACAGTGTGGCTCCGTGGTAGCTCTGATGGGGTAGCGGCAGGGGGCGGGGCTTAGCGAAGGATTTTATTATTATAAGAAGTATTGGGCCATGTGGGCCCAAAGGAAGTGTTGTAGGGGAACTGCAATCGACATGCTCGACTCAGTCTGCTACACAGAGTGCTATTGCTTGTTTATCCACAGTTGTTTTAATATTGAGCGCGTCACATGTTCGACACCGCACGTCCGTGTGTCCCCAGCAACGCACCCGCCAAGTGTGAAGTACATCGGATGAGCGGTCCTGGAAAAATGCAAAGCACAAGCCCACATGCACACAGATTTACAGTTACACGGTTTACAACTAGAAATGTGGGAAGCAGAGTACCCTGCCGCTGCCATCGAGGCTGCGGATAATTCATTTACAGGTGAGCTGAAACCGCAATGCACACACATAATGTAACCGCATTAGTGCTGGCATACGACTGTGACTGCAGGCGCCAGTCCATCCAGGACTGCTGCAGCATGGTGGCTGATTAAAAGCTGTAGAACTTGTTCACAGCTCCGTGTAGCCTTTAAAGAGCGGCGCACACCGGCAGTGTGAGGCATGGAGGCACGACTCAGAGCGAGGCTCAGACTGGTAATTACTGAGGCAGTTACACACACACACACACACACACACACACGCACACACACACACACACACACACACACACACACACACACGCGCACACGCACAAACAGGCATCTGACATCTGTAGGCAACTGGTGCCACCGCAGCTAGCAGCTAATTGGATCATTGTCTGGAAAGGAGAGAGGAGGAGCGAGGGATGAGGGAGGGAGGGGAAAGAAAAGAAGAAGGCAGGCAAGGGAGAGAAAACAAGAGATTAATGAGACTAACAGCTCTCAGAAGACCGCTGGGCAAGGTGAAATTCACCAGGGACGATGATCGCTGTAGATTCATCTGCTTTCGACCAATTATGCAAAAAAAAAACTCTTTTTAGAATATCCTACGAAACATACTTTTAAAATTTTATAAGAAAATATGCAACTGCATATGAAATCTCCTCTAATCGATATCTTTGAGTGATTACAACGATCAAAAATCAAAGTGGTTTTCTCACAGTGACGACCCACAGAGAATGAATTCGGCCTCTTTTGGCTCAATAGTTTTGTCATACGTTTACTCTTTTGGTTCCTCCAGCTCGTATCCAGCGTAAACCCACCGCACACTTACACTCAGACACGTGCGCAGGCAAAATGAGCGACCTTGTTCGTGAACAAACGGAGCGTTTAGCAGCTATAGAGCCCGATGTTGCTCTCTGGTGTCGGTTGAGACCCAAAACGGAGCTAAAACATATTGGACTCACTGCCAGTTGGTCAGCAACACATAACAAGTGAATGTTAATGTTGCTCCATGTTTGTAAATATGTTAGTAAAATGTTTGCCGTGTCAACTTAATAATGGGTGTCAGGCTATTGCAGCTTTAAACTGCATTGAGTAAGATTTCTACCAGAACATTGTAGACTTCCTTTTCCCTCAGACTGGGAGTCATTTATTCTGTAAAGAGACTGAAAAAGGAACCCTTTTCCTGAAAGTCGGCTGACCTTTTTTCTTTTCTTTTCGCAACAGGCCCCATGTGTTGATCTTTATTGTTGCTGAATAAAGTGTGTGTGTGTGTGTGTGTGTGTGTGTGTGTGTGTGTGTGTGTGTGTGTGTGTGTGTGTGTGTGTGTGTGTGTGTGTGTTTTTACTGGAAGCCGTAGTCAGGGGAAGAATGACTCATATGGATAGTCTAGTGAGACAATGAGGGCCGCTGGAGGATATCACTCTGCATGTGTGAGCATGTGTGTGTGAGTGTGTGTGTGTGTGAGTGTGTGTGTGTGTGTGTGTGCGTGTGTGTTACAGTGCTGATTGAGGGAATGTCACAGAGGAATGAGAAGGAACCAGGCCAACTGCCACCAGAGCGCTGGCGGTCAATCTGGACGGCCTGTCACAGCGGCTCGCCCTCACGTCCACGTCTCCTGCTCCAGCCCCCGGTCGCTCTGTGTGGACGATCGGCGTGCGAGTGTGTGTGAGTGTGTGTTTGCTGGCCTATATTTGACATCGGTATAGCCTTATAGCCAGATGGTAATGACGCCCCACTGGATCCCCCCCCCGCCCGCGTGGAACAGGAACACTGACACGTTGTGAGCGCTGCGGATGTGAAGCGGCGATGAGCAGTGACAGCACCAAAGCTTCTGCTGTCACCGCTGGACACAGCAAGGACAGGCTGACAGCACACACACACACACACACACACACGTACACACACGCGCACACACACTGAATTTTTTCTTGGACACACTCACTGAATCTTGTTGTACTAAATGTATTTAATTAGTTTAGTTATCTACTTATTTAGTTTGCAGATTGAGATTACTAATGTAAATCATAATCAATGAACTAACTATGATTTTACATTATCGGTTAAGGTAAGAAAACGTATCTGCCATCCAGCGGTATATAAAATGATACCATTTTGCTTCACATTGACCAGCTGCAACTTTGAAGTGATGAACACATTTATGTGTCAATGATTACAATTCTTAATACAATATATATATGCTATTCTGAAATGGGCCATTCTCCATCAAGAGTGCTTTATAATGTTGTATATGTTCCCACTTTTAAGTCACAACATGGGGCTTGAATGTGTTTGCTTTTTAAATCTCGAGTTAATAGGGAGTTAAAGAATGTTTTATCAAAATGTTTAAATGGATTGGAACAGGGAGAAACCAAACCATGTGATTGGTCGGCGCCTCACTCCTCATCATTGGAGGCAACGGAAAAAAAGCTCAACTGTGATTTGCAGCGCGTCAGTTTGTAGCTTCATGTCACCGGCCTCCATTGAAATTGACTCGACACCCAACGTAATGCATTGTTCATACTGCAATCAGCACCAAACAGGAGGAACAATCACAGCAACCAATTATGCTTTCAATATACATATCGGCATGCGGGAATCGCTTTTATGAAAGATTTGAAAAAAACGTGAATAAACCTTGAAGTCTCAGGTAGGTTATGATTCACAGAAATCCAATCTCCAGTATCTAGTCTCTAATCTCCAGTCTCTAGTCTCCAGTCTCTAGTCTCCAGTCTCTAGTCTCCAGTCTCTAGTCTCTAGTCTCCAGTCTCTAGTCTCCAGTCTCTAGTCTCTAGTCTCCAGTCTCTAGTCTCTAGTCTCTAGTCTCCTAGTCTCTAATCATTAGTCTCTAGTCTCCTAGTCTCTAATCATTAGTCTCTAGTCTCCTAGTCTCTAATCATTAGTCTCTAGTCTCCTAGTCTCTAATCATTAGTCTCTAGTCTCCTAGTCTCTAATCATTAGTCTCTAGTCTCCCGCTCATTGTTGTGTTGTGTAAAAACCCACAGAGACAAAACCAGACTCGGTAGTTTTGAGCACTTTCAAACACTTTCGGCTCATCGGAGTGTTTTCTTGCAGTCCGTCTTCAAAGCTCCTCGTACGGCTTTGTATGAGAACCTCTTGGAACGGATCTCAATTCAATGGAGACATGTTGATATATATATATATATATATATATATATATATATATATATATATATATATATATATAGCGGATTGTTGTTGTGTGGTTTTCGAGAGTGATGAGACCGATCTTATTGGAATGAATTCATCCTGAACCTCTCAAAGGGAACATTCTTTACAAGTGTGAAAATTCTGCTGCTGTTATATCTTCACATTCACACTTTGAGCACATGAAACCTATTCACACACACACACACACACACACACACACACACACACACACACACACACACACACACACACACACACACACACACACACACACACACACTGGGCTGAATGAGTCGATGTTGTCCTGCTCTTTGTTCCAGTTCCATCGGAGCAGATCCTCGAACGACGACCTGAGACCTTGACTCAGAGGAAACTGATTGTGTTAGAGCATTGTGAATAGGTGTGTGTGTGTGTGTGTGTGTGTGTGTTAGTGTCAGGCTTCCTCTTCCTCTTTCCTCTCCAACAACGGGCTTCTGCAGAACGCACCAGGTGCAGAAAACACACAAATGGACTCTGAGAACTAAAGGATGTACAGAAGAGAATGGAGAAATTATCCACAATCTTTCCCATGCTCCTCTACATCTCTGTCACTCTTCTCATCTTCATTTCTTCTTCTTTTATTATTTAAAACGCACCGCTGCACCCCCTCCCCCCCATGTTTCCATGCTCGTGAGACGTGTGACGATACATCACAGCGCAGCGTGACATCGAATGCCAAAAGATCTGCATCATTAATCGTTGAGCTGAGAAATCAAGCTCATCTTGTAAATCATGCCTCCCCAAAAAGGATACCCGTTGTCTCCACTGAATATTAAAAGCCTCAGGGTGCAATTAAATGACACGTTACTGACACCGAGAATCGACGCAGCTCTCAACTGAGGCCGTAAAAAAAAAAAAAAAAAAAAAAAAATCAGAATCATCAATCCAGATTGGCTCGGCGAGGACAGGGTCTTATTGTCCTCCGAGTCCAACAGGTTCTCCTGCGAGGAGAGGCGGGCCCTTCAGCAGCCCCGTGGTTCGCCCATTTTTTAAATAATCTTTGATGTTTGATGATTACAGACTGACAGAGAGGACACAAAGAGCTGCAGGCTTTTAGCTCCACGGACAGGAGGAACCCTCGCTCTCTCTCAGGTCTCCTCTCAAAGGCCGGAGCGCCATCACAGACCCACATCTGAGGAGAGGAGAGTCCATGGCTTTCTGATTAAAGGAAAATTGATGTGTTTTCTGTTACGAGCCGGGTCTGGTTTTGTTGTTTTAACCATCATTTCCGTGAGTTATTATGAAAACATAAAGATTAGACTGGACTGAGAGCCTGACCTCAGGCCTGTCTTCAGGCATCGGAGAACTTGATTTTTATAGCTGCCGAGCTCCACCAGCTGGATGTCATAGATTCAATTCATTTACTCGATCTCTCTCTATTTTTTTCTATCAAGTTAAGCCCAAATGTGCAGGCTGGGGTTATAAAGGTGAGTGAAATGTCCAAACGACTCTCATATTATAAGCTTTATTTCACCCTAAAATCTGAAAAAAGCATATTTTTCAATCTATTTATTATTAGTGTTGGAGATATCGGCCTTCTAATAATTGAGCTTTATGAAAATATATTGACATTTTTTGTAACCCCTAACCGTGTCACCGCTTAGAAGTAAGCGTGCTGTAACACAACGCTGCTAGCGCACATAGCACCACGGCTAGCGGGTGTAGTTCGGTAGAAAGAAAATAGTTCCACCACGAAAACTGATCTAGTTTGAGAAACAACACTATAAGGCTTGTGGGTGAACGGCTCCTTTAATGATGAGAGAGTTTGATGGACTGAGACTTTTGGCTCACATTATTATTGTTAGGATAGACACGATGTGTTTCCTCTGCAGGATGCAATAGAAAGTAATAGGTCCCTGTACAGGACACACTGGGACAATGCAGAAGAACCCTGCATGATATGATATCACATTACAGCTACATTCAGCAGCACTTAATTGTCTGAACGCTGCTGATAATTCCCCAGGAAGTTTCCTCGATGAATTTGGAACCGAGGAAAATAGGAACTTCCTGGTTAAAAAAAAAGAAAAAAGAAGCTCAGATTAAATCTCCATTCATTATGCGTGCCTAGAGACAAATTTCACATTTTTGCATGTTCAAGCTGTGCATCCGACTAAAAGCCTCTCTTAGGTTACCCTTAATGTGAAGCAATTATCTGGAAGTGTGCCGATTAAACAGCGTCTCCATTTCCCCAACAGGATAAGTAGAAAATTCTACAAGACACGAGAATAAGACACTATAGGACACCATGGAAACCCTTATAGGACAATATATAACAACGGGAAATCTTTGTCACTGACAAAGAAAAGCACACTATATACCCTGTATACTTCGGCTGTGTGTAAGGGATGCACAGTGGCAGCCAGTGGGACTCTTTGCTTGCTCCAGTGCATCAACAATATACTCACTACAGCACGTGAGGATCAGGATCACCAGTGCAGGAGTTGATCATCTGCAGGCGCTGCAGTCAAACTCAACACTTCTGTCCGGTAATAATAAAGAGAATGAGAGAGAGAGAGAGAGAGAGAGAGAGAGAGAGAGAGAGAGAGAGAGAGAGAGTCCACAGGAAACAGCAAAAGAGCAGGAAGGAGCACAGGGTTTTTTTCTTTTTATTCCGGTAAACACTGTCTCAGCTGACGCGCAGTGAGACGGAAGAGGAGAAAAAATAGAGGCTGCTGTCAAAGATAATGCCCCCCCGTCCCCCCCGCCCTCCTCCCCCTCCACCACCCCCTCTTCCTCCTCTCCCCACTCTCTTTCTCTCGATCTGTGCAGGCACTGAATAATTTAAAGCTTTACTGTACAGCCGGCGATAAAGTCAACCAAAACGGCCGAAGCTCTGACTGAGACGGAGGAGGACGGAGGTGGAAAAACATCACTGCTCGACATTCGACTCTCTGAGATAAGAGGGAACGTGCGGCGCTCACTGTTCGCACAATGAGGACGATTTACCAGATTACTGCTGCAGATGAAGATGTAATGCAGCCCGATTACATCTCAATAACCCGTCCTCGTTGGGGGAGGCTGGGCCCTTTAGCTTTACTCGAGTCTGCATGTGTGTGTGTGTGTGTGTGTGTGTGTTTGTGTGTGTGCTCCTGCTGAGAAACTTAGCTAGTGTTATTTCCTCATGAGAGCAGGGTGATAACGCAAAAACACCTTTTAATGCCCGTTGTGGCAAACAATGAAAGTGATTTGTGGGAAAGATTTGAAGATATTTCAAAAATAAAAGGCACAATGTCACCTTGCCGTTGCATCTATAGTTTTTACAATCATTTTATTGGGCTGATTGTGGTGTCGTGACCTTTTGAATTTTTTTCATTTTTTATGATTTGTTGGAGATTTAAGTATCAGAAAAGTCTGTAAAGGCAAAACAAGGGCTCAATGTAGTTTAATGACTCAGGCCGCAGGAGGATGTAAAAAGGTCATGCAATTTACAAACTGTATATCAAAATCATCATAAACGTCATACGTCCAAAGGGCTTCGGCTCGTTCTTCTTGAGTCAGCGCTTGCTTGGCAAGATGAACGTTGATTCGTGTATTTCAAACTCAAGAAAGAGTGCGGTCTCCGTGGGGACATAATGCAGGAGGGCAAGACGGAAGCCGCCTGCCCCGTGTGGACTATCTCTCTACTTCCTCTGTTGCTCTGCCTGTAATGGCGTGGAGCGAGGGGCCCGTCAGGGGTCAGGCAACAAGGAGCAATCTGCGTCACATGACGCGTTGAGACTCTATAAGAAGTGGACGTACTCACCGGGACGTCAGCCGTTGTGTTTGTGGACTGCCGATTTGATGCCTAGATTTCGGCGATCTTGGCCGTCGCCATCTTGGCTTTTTACAACCAGAGGATGGAAGTTACTACATTTGGATTGCGGAGGAGGGACGTAGTGACGCCTTATACGACGACTCGAAGCGGCAGCAACCTGTCAATCACAGTAGCCCCGCCCTAAAGCGTAGTCTTTATGGTCTGTTTGACTCTAAATGGGCCATAATTTACTAAATGAACATCATGCTGTATTGAAGAATACTTGAAACTAGAGATTGAGACATAAACTCATGATTACAATGTTTACTGAGGAATAAATCAGGTGAGAAGTAAAGTACTTTTTTCATAGACGTCTATGCAATCAGACTTCTTTTTGCAGCCAGAGGAGTCGCCCCCTGCTGGTCAGTAGAGAGAATGTAGTTTAAGACACTTCTGCATTGGCTTCACTCGGCAGAACCGGAAGTTTACCGCCTTGTTGGGAATCTCAATCCCAGCTCGTCAAACAGGGTAGCTTGATCAGTGGCCTTGCGCGTCAGACTTTGAAGCTCCCCGTACTTCTCTAGCTTCACTTTTGCACTTGATGGGCTGCCTCTAGCGGCCCTCGCAACTATGACGGGAGTAGAGGACGAAATCAGGTGATGTAGCGTAAAGAGCGACAAGGATGGATGTCGGGGTGGAGGGAAGGTACAAACAAACTAAGCTAAGTTAAGCTAACTAAGCTAACTAAGTTAACAAACATACACTTGAACCCACACCACAACCTTTTCCTAAACCTAACCAAGTAATACATAATAAGAGTGCGTTACATAAGTAATGTAACGCACTCAACCTACATCACATACTTAGGTCATGAACACATGGTCGAAGTCCATCGGACTACTCTGCACGCTGAAAAATGGCGCTAAAGGGGCATCCAGTGGCACAACGGGTCCCGACCACGCTGCCGTATTTGACGGGTTGCATGGAGCGAGGACGAAGTGCTGGAGAGAGAGAGAGTTACTGAGGCGGACTGAGGAGGAAGCAGAGACTGACAGGGAGACAGAGATTAGCGGCGATAGCGGGCTAATGTGTGTTTGACCTCCTGAGTGGCTGTAAGCAGCAGATAAGCTAAAGACTCGATTGTCTGTGGACCTCCGCGGACACTCGCTGTAATTAGTTCATCTATCTGAACATGTAAAGACAGACGTTACACGCGCAGCTTCTCTCTGCCTCGGTGACCCCGGGAGTCCAGACTCTTGAGCTCTGACCTCTGCAGACTAAGCTGCTGGACTCTCTGAGAAGTTCTTGTGCCTTTTTCTTTGCCCTCAATTAACATTACAATAGATGCAAGCTGCAGTAGAATAAATAAAAAAAATCTAAAGGCCGAGTTTTGGGTTAAAAACAAAAAACAAAAGTTAGCTCAGGAGACAAGCAGGCAAACGCTATCAACACTGAGTTTGGAACGCAGGAAGACCGAGTCAAAACTAATCAGGATTCCCACCTCCAGGAGCTTTATTGAGTTTGACAGCCTGAAACGACCCAGAACACTGGGAGACCCACAGCAGAGGAACACACCTGTCCGAGACGAGCGCGGCGTTCCTTTGTATTCACCGCAAACTCATCACGAGCGCGTCCAAACAAAGGCCTCTGACGGCGGCGGCTACTTCACGAGACTGAATATTTATGGAGGATTAATGCTCTCCGGGCTGCAGAGCATCCAAGATATTAATTCATGTTTTCATGTTATTATTAAGTTATTAAGTCATTTCTTGCTATTTCCCTTTCTTAACTGCAGATGGACAAGACTTTTGCATACACGTGGGCCCGCATCAAAATGGATTTACTCTGTCTGGCTTCTCACGAGTTAATAAATTAGCTATTTTTTTCAGATTGTTTTCGTGACAAGTTTGAGCACACAGAAAGTAAAATATTATCCAAATGTTGAACCATTTCTGGCATAACAAAAAAAAATCATTGTGTGTAAATAATGATTTAGTCCAGATGGTCGACTGTTTACTAAATGATCCGCTGTTGAGGGATCAATATTTAACATCCTGTGTGTGTGTGTGTGTGTGTGATTCCCGCATTTGGTTTGCAAACTAAATGCACCTAAACTGACAACAATATTTGGGGTATAAGCAACTCTAATTCTGCCAAAACTTCTGCTGACGGTGATCACCAGTCTAAGTCTTTATTCCAGGCACACTCCTGCCTGCAGGCGATGCCGCTATGCTCTGAATTCCGTATGAAGGAAATATTTAATTTGCCATAGCCACAATCTTTACACCACGTTAAAGTGACGATAAATTATATATTTAAAATAACAATGGATCAAAGGACATCGTGAGTGAAAAATGTGACAGCGGGTTGCAGCCTCCCTTGGCTCCACAGAGCTTTATAGTGAGTTTGAGCTTATTGTCATAGACGTTGTGTCCCCCCACTTTCAATCCTTATGGTCATGAAGTTTCAACGTCTATGACAGGTGTTATGATTATGGTTGTAGAACATTGGCGATAATGTCAAAGCCTATAGTGTCTTACATGTTGGACCTTCCTCCAATCTTATTACTCCTCATTTTTCGTGCGCTTTCCTACGAAGGCCAGCTTCACGTGACAATTTCCGATCGTATCATGCACACGGTCTTTAAAAAAACTTCTGTCTTCACAGGACTACTACAACACTACTCCTTGGTTCGGTTTAGAAAACGATTGTGAGATACTTAGTTAAGTTTTAGGGAACAAACCGACTTGGTTAGGTTTACGAAAAGGTTGTTGCTTGGGCTAAAATAAATCAGGAAGAGCCGTTTATGAAGTACGCAAGTTACGTGACAAATAACTCTGATGATCGATCAGCGGCCTCCTGGCTGGATGGCCGCTTGTCGCACATCCACCCCCTCCCGCCTGCCTTGTGTGGGCTTTTGCGGTCTGTATACTTCCTCTTACTTGTGATTATGTGACTAATATACAGAATGTGTTTGTGGGATACAGACAAATTACGGCCCATTATTTTGTAATGCTTATAGCCGCAATCGCTGAAAGAGAGCGGCCTGCTGCTCATGTGTTCATGATTAAATTGTTCAAAGCACAACATTTAGGATGCCCCCCTAGAGCAGTGGTTCTCAACCTTTTTTCAGTGATGTACCCCCTGTGAAATAAAGTGCAAAGCCTTTCTGGTTGAACAAAAGATGTGATACACATCGCTGTGCCATCAAGGTCTGATGTAAATTAGAACATATATAATTCAGTTCAGGAACTTACACTTATATTTCATAGAATATTTATTAAATAACAATTTTTTTAAGGATTTTTTAATGGATGTTCATTTTAAATATTTTCTTAAAAAATCTCACGTACCCCCTGGAGTGTCTTCACGTACCCCCATTTGAGAACCACAGCCTGAGAGGGTTCAAGGTACACCCACCATAGACTAATGAAGTCCTGTGGGAGCGACTGTGTTACGTCATCCAAAGCCATTTGGGTTCACTCCATTTGGGTTCCCTCTCACTGCTCTCATGATAGCATGATGGCCGCTATTTGTGTCCCAGAGACACTAAAAACACAGTGTAGTCAGTGACCGACTGGTTAACATAACAGATTATTTACTACAGCAGTAAAACATCCGTTAGCCGGGGAGGTCATCAGGAATAATCTCACAACTGCTTTTTGTTTCGTGCACAACCTCTGTGACATGCCTTTGAGTACACAGCAGCATCGTACGGGTGGTGGGGGTCGAGCTGACACGGTCCTTCTGGGGAGATAAGGATAGAATATGCCACATTTCTGTTTATTCCTGCCGTTAAGGAAAGCTGACGGTGTGTCGTTCCTGTAAACACTACGGCCTAATGCTGCTGAATAAGATCACACGGGGCTCACTCGCCTTCCTTGACAAGAACTGAATAAGCTCGCGGAACTTCAAAATGCCCACACTAGTCATCATTGGGAATTCCCATTTTCCAGCCAACACAGCCCGCTGCTGAGAGATGATAATAATCCTCCGTGTTGGCTTTGCTGAAACGTCTTCGTCCAGCATCTTAAGCACGCCGAGAGCAAAGAATACCGGTGCATGCAAAGTGTGTATTTACAGAAGAACCAAGTGAGCCGTTAAAATGATTTAATTCACAGTTATGAATGTCAACCATGTCCTTCCAGAGAGACACGATCACAATTTGGTCTCCTTTAATGAGTTAATTAGCAATTTCTATGTAAGAGGACAAACTGGCAGAGCAGATACACTGTACACGGGCTCCCTTACGTCTGCTTAATTGATCCCCAATTAGCCATTAATTATTTGATTACCTCATTTAGCCTGTGTGTCATTGGTTTGTATGTCAGCTCAGTCGGTGACAAGTGCGCTCTAATTAAAGAGCAGGACACTATGAGCAGCCTTGAAGAAGCCATTTGCAGGCGGGGGGAGAGCTATAGATATTCATGAGATTGTTTTAATTTGTAATAAAGAGCGGAATTACCAGCAGTGTTGAGAATATGAGCCTTGCCGTTTGCAGTAATGCGACGCTGCTTCTCCGTACGGCCGCCCTCTTGCCAGCGGCTGGACAGGATGCTCCCATCTGCCTCAAACGGCCATTACGACGGAATAATGTGGCGCCGTGGTACTCTGATTAAAGTCGCCTGGGTGACCATACAGGGGCCGATTGCAGTCGCTCTCCAGAAGGTTACGTTCTGCCCGCCTGGCTCAAAGCGAAGGCGTGAGATGGGAATAAAGTGGAAAGGATACATGTTCATCAGGTGAAATCTTCTTTTAAGCAGCACAGTTTATTGCACAGGTGGATTTAGAATAAATAATCTGGAGAATGAGACTCCTCCAGAGGCCTCCCACTGCAGACACAGTTTAACACACAGATAGATTTAAACACATAGCTACTGTAGTTCAAGTGCGTCATCTCCAGAGCTGCTTCCATTAGTCGACAAAGCAAGCGTGCATCGACAAAGTTATCCAGTAACGTTTTTGATAATACAGTTTTAACAATTTTTTAAGCAGAAATGTCAAACACTTCTTAGTTCAAGCTTCTACATTGTGAGGATTTGCGGATTTTCTTTGTTTTATGCATTTATAAATTGAATACCTATAGGTTTTAAACGGTTGGCAAGACCTTTGAAGATGCCCATTTTGAACTACGTGCCACCGTCTGCACTACGTGTCTCGGAATAGCCAAATGAATGAGGGCTTTAACGTCATAATTGAACGTTCTAATTGATGCAGAGAACGTGTGTGTTCCAATAAGAGAACATCTTTACTCACTTCTCCTCACTCCTTTATTTTCTCCTGGAAGAAAGATGTGGGAGAGGTGGAATATTCAGAGAAAACACCCTGAATCTCTGAAATTTAGGTTGTGAGAAAAACAAAACTAATATGAAAGTAAGAATTTGAATATCTCTGAGATTATAAAGTCACATTAGATAACCTTTAAAAAAAACACACAAGAGAGCCATGACCAGATTCTACCATTTATTACACATATTACATTCTTAAATAAAAATGCTCCACTTAACAGTTCTTGCATAGATATCTTACAATACCAATTTAGAAAAAGAATTATGAAACAGACCAGTAACAAAAATAAATTTTCTTCTTCCTTAATAAAGAACATTACCATACTAACATCGTATAATACAAATAATATTTTAAACACTTTGTACAGCAAAAAATTGTAATTAAAACAAAAGAACTTAAGATAAAAAAAATAAAAAAGTCAACAGAGGTGACGGTAAAAGAGGAGAGGAAGGCGGGTGTGGAGTGAAGGGTTATGGATCAAAGGTTGATATGAAAGGTATCGGAGTAACAGAGCCATTGCAGGACGGGTGAGTCGTGATGTCATGATGGTAAAAACACACCTGCTGTCTTCTCTTCTCTTATCTCAGGAAACATATTGTTGTGATCCCTTAACAGTTATGGTTTGACATCACTGTGATGATGTAAAAGGGTGGTAAACCACAGCTTTCCTAAATGATGACACTGGACTGGTAACTTCCCCTCCACCCCCTCCAATATGCGGCCTGAGGATTGGCACCAAAATAGTTTGTCTCTGCTAAGTTTTTGTACTAAGTTTGGGTATTGTTTTTAACGACAACCGTATACACACCAAAATGCATTGCAGAGATTTTTGGAGATTGTATTTAATCCGTCTTTACAGCAACGTCCGTTTGGGAAAGCAAGATGAGCATTGGGCGCATTTCTGAAACCTCGAGTTGAACCAAAATCAGCTGAAGCTTTGGTTTGGCACGTAAACCTGAAGACATATAAAGGTGTCTTCTTCGTGTCCGAGATCTCTGAAAAGCAGCTGGTAACCAGCAACATGCTGTCAGAACCAACAGAAAGGACATTTAGGTGTCACGGAAAAGACTTAATAGTACCCAAGAACTTAGTTTGAACTGTTTCCTGTTTGGAAGTTATCATTTATCCATGAGTGAGTCTCAATAAATTAAAAATGAATCTTTCTAATACTGTATAAAAGATCCAGGTGCCTAGGTGGACGTGCCTCGTAGCTTTCAATAAATAGACTGAAGGAGATTATCTTTTCTGTTTCACCCCTGGACATTTTGTAATCCTGAAGAAGGGCGTGCAGATGGTTAGTCAGCAACACGTCGGAATGTATTTCAGACTGGTTGAGGATTGTAAAATAAAATACATATATATGTGAGATAAATAACACATTTCCCAAGACGGACGATCTTTGACGCTGTTCTAGTTTATTAAGCATGTCTTGTTCTGTTTGCACAGGAATTAAAAATGATTAATTTTTTGTCACTGCACTGTGCTATTTGACGGACGGACAAACCTTTTTGATACCAATCCTTTTTGCACATACTTGGAGTTTTCCCAGTTGTTTGACTCCTCTAAGAAGTAGTATTATGAATCCTAGGCCTAAGGGTCTAACTGAGCAGATGAACTGACAGAGATGGAAAAGCACCTACAAGGAGGGGTCGACTCGACTTGGAAACTGTCCCCACCGACCAGCTATTTAGCTGGAAAGGTGGAAAAGTTATTACAGTCTTGCCAAAGAACTGCTCGGAGCTCCCGAGCAGCATTTAGTTCTCGAGAAAGCTCCCCATGTACAGCCAGATATCTGAAGACTTTCAGGCCCCAGAGGGCTCTGACTGCTCGTGGTTTTGGTGGTGAGGGTTTTGAGTGGGTGGAGGTAAAATATACAGACACAAAGAGAGGAGTAAAGATATGTGAATCTCTTATATACGGACACATCAAGCATGGACAAACACAGTAGTTACAGACAGACAGAGTCACTCCGGGATGGCACTGATAACACATTTCAGCCAAGTCACAGCATGACTAAATGTCTGCCAACTACGACAAACTCCTCCAGAACCACGGAGATGGAAAAGGCCTTTCACCGGAAGCCAATGCGCAACTGGACCTGTAGTAAATGGTTATTGGTGGCAAGGTGCATCCTGGACATGGAACGAAATGTTAAGTGGATATTTGACAGAGTGCTCCAACAGACTAAGCTAGCAGTGCGTGCACATGGAAGTAGTGCGATAGCTAAGTATGATCATGTAGTGCAATGGTTTGCATGAACTAAAGCAGGTCTATAGAAGCGCAGAAACATCGGTTTCGTTTGCGTAAGATCTCACGCTATTTACAAAAGTTTCCTTCTTCAGGGTGATATGATAGAGAACTGTGGAGACTGAAGCCTGGTCCCTGAAAAGGACTGTGTCCGGACAACTGGCTGTGGTCAAAGACGGTGTCTAAAGCCTGGTTTCACACTGGGTTTGTTGGTTTGGGGTCTGAATTCTGTGAGGATGCCAGTAATAACTTTGTTATCGTTGGGTACAAACTGCTTTCTGACCGAACTGCGCAACAATTCGTCAACGGTTCACATTTCGGACGACCTCATTCAGGTGGTTCTTGCTCAGTTTCATTTGCACGCGAAAAAACGGTGCATTTTTGGGCAGACCATTACCACATTCAGACCAACCTGCCAGTGTGAAATCTCTGTAGACCCCAAAGGATAGAACTTCTCCTCTGGATGGAGTTACCATTTGATGTTTGGGAATGGTCTCCAGCCGCTTGTGACTTTGAAATATGACATCAACTATTCTCAGAAGCTTACTTAAAGTAAAGCTTCTTCACTCCTGTCGATAAGACTATGAGAACATTATTTTACATTTGTGAACAATGAGTTCGGCTCCAGCTGACAGTAGACGAGAGACCGAGAACGTTACGAAGCGTGAAGAGTCGGAGCGTACCGGTAATTAAGATTTAATGGGACGACCATGTAAGAAAAACAATCCCTCTCCTTCCACCTCTCATCCAATGCTGCTCTTCTGCCCTCTCGGCTCTTTCTTCTACATCTACTACATTCACAGCAGTTAACTTGCAAATGTGCATATCTTTGGGCGAAACGTGTAAAGTGTGCATTCAGCATTCCTGCGGCTGATAGTGCATGGACAACTGCTGTGGACAGAGAGGGAGAGATGGGGTGAGGATGGAGGGAGACAAGAATGGCCCTTTAACTGTGAAGGAAGGAAGGTTTGGAGTGGATTTTATATCTGTAGGGCCTTTGCAGAAAAATGGTAATTTATTTTATCCCTAATCCATGAGATAAAACGCACGGGCTGATTTAATGATTTGAATATTCATGTGGGGAATTTTTTTTTCCCCCCATCATAGTTTAGTCTATGTGACAAACATCTCATTGTCTCCTGGCATTTCTCGACGCTAACGGGATCTTCTGTTTGTTGCACATCAGATCCGTCCACTGGGTACATGGCGCTGGAACCGGTCTGGGCTCAAGGTCCCTGTTGTTTTTTTTCTTCTCCAGACCACTCAGCTTCCCTGTGACCCAGAGCTATCTCATTAGCTGAACTGCGACTAGAGAAGAGGACCCGAGAGTGCCAATGCTAATCAGAGCAGTGGGACGGCTGCTAGCTGGCCTGGAGGAGCCTGAGGGACGGGAGACCCTTAGCACCACTGTGATGTCAACATGGAGTTTGATGGAAGAGAACAACTATGAGTTGCATTTGTTGCATGCTCGTCTTTGTGGTTCAGGACACAATTCATTATGTTGTATTCCTAAAAAAAAGTTAACATCCTGAAGGTTTCACCTTCCTTAGAGTGTACTTTAAGTAACAGTGTGTAGCATTTTAAGATATTGAATAGAGTTTTTTTTTATTCCCTCCTTTCTTTCTACATGAGCCCAGAACGGAAAAAAACGTCCATTCACGTTTTCCTGTTGGCCAACGTACTTCTTCTCCACCAGGGGTAGACAACCGTAAGAATGCATGCCACCATTGGCACACTGCAGCTTAACCAATGGCATACTAGCAATAAGTGTGCAAGTTTTTTTGGAAATATTTAAGTGCCCTCTCATCTGAATGCTGTTACCTTCATTGGCAGTTGCCATTGGTCAGTTTTTTACGTAAAGCCGTCCTGCTCTGCCTCCGATTGGCTAGCACTAGTTGTTAAGCTTACTGCTGATGAACAAGATTGGTGGGAGTTTGGTAGAGTTCATGATTTCTATTCAGATGTGGATGTTTTCATGAGGATGGCAGCCATTTTATATATGCACTTTGCCTAAATAGATGGAATAAAGTGCATACAAATCTGTTGTAGAATTCAATTTGGATTTGGTGTCATAATTAAAATGAATGTTATATTTTATGTTGATATGGCATGTTGAAAAACGGCACATCATATCAAAAAGATTGCCCAACCTCACCGCCAAATCCTACACACTGCACCTTTAAGGCTCATAATCTTCATTGTTCATTGTAATCTTATAATACAAAGCAAGTTTTCATCTCTTTTGACTTTTGCCATCAAGCTCCATGACTTGAAATAATGAAATAATGAACGAATGAGGGGTCTGAACAAAAACCTAATAAATACATTGTCAGCTGTTGCTTAGATTAATAGCATTTTCAAACAGCAAATGCATCAACCAACATTTCTCCCATACATGTTCAGCAGTAAAAAAACATCTGTTATCAACCACTTTGCTGAATCACTGCTTCCCTCACAGTATGCCTAACGGGGACACACACACATACACACACATGTACACATTCATGCCATCAAAAGCCTCACAAAAGTGCTACGATCCCCATCCCTCTATGATTGTACTTCCTGTATAGGAGGGCTCCTTCTACATCCCGTCGCATGTCTCAACATTTTAGCGTGATTTTGCATCATTTAAGCTGAAGGAAAAACAACCGTTAATAGAGCTTCAGTCACAGAAACTGAACAATAAAAGGAAAGCAAAAGCGAGACGGTGGATTCGTCTCAGATGTGGGTTGCTTTACATCGTATTTAGCAGAAACAGAGAGTTAGTAGAGAAAAGCTGCCGCTGGATACAGAGGCCTCATATGGAGGCGGTCTCCCGCTGATCTCCCCTGACCGGGGAGACTCTGCCCGTGGCTAAAGGGCAGTTCCACGCTGGATGTTTTTGGTATCGATTGTTTGAAGCTGCACCATAAACCCTCTTGAAGGGGAATGTTCTCACTATTTCACCTAATGAAGGCTGGCAAGGTCGACTGGCACGATGACTGGGCATGCTGGGATGTGAAATCCCCCCCGCTAGCTTCCGGGAACCCTGCGCCCTCACCCAGCTGCACCAGTCAACAGCAGCGAGTGTTAAGACTTCTTGCATGCGCTACGGGGCATATAGGTGGTGGTGGGCGGATGGAGCAGCGGTGTTGGCGGTATCAGCAATGCCCCAGATTGCAAGCTTCTTTTCTCCTGCAACCATGAGGCGATGGAAGCAGACGTTGTGGATGTGTGCTCGCCACAGCTTTTCGCCAAGAATTTATCATTTTATACATTGGACATTTTAGCGTTTGTGATTACATTCAGTTCACAGAGAAAAGTCCATTGAGAAAAAACCCCAGCAGGGTTATGTGTGTTTTTTGAAGACATGCCCATAACACTCTAAACACTTGTTATCAACAAGAAGTGGCAAAACAACATTCCGACTTCCCTTGTTGCAGTCGTACCACGGATGTGTTATAAGACCTGGATACGGCGCTCCCTTTCTAATTCGGCCCAGTGGCCACTCTTGGTATTGCGGCGAAAAAACACCCTGCAGACCAAAGTTCAATTATGACTCTTTTTATTGTGACATTTTTTATCCTTGGAGGTTTTATTTTGTTTAGCTTTCCTCGAGAAAAGCGATTTGAAAACATGTGACGTCGCCCACAATGTAAAGTCTACAGGCAGAGCCAGCGGGAAAAACACTACTGCTCACACTCAGTGGGCCAGGCGAGCAATTCTAATTGGACTGAATAGGCGCCATCTTGGGCTCCAAGTATCCAGTTCTTATAATGCATCCATGACTTGTACGCATTACCCCAAGCTAGCTAGTTGGCTTTGTGTTACTAGCTGGCAAGCTAGCAAACAGCGGTTAGCAAACCATCCCACAGGCCTTTGGCATTAACATGTATTTTATTCACTTCCTTATTGTGTTAATTAGAATGCCAAAGTTAAAATACTTTGCTACCTTGAGCTGTTCAGATTAATTTCATTGATATATCACCAAAATGCAGGGGGTTACACTCAATCCTCCATCAACAATATATATGTTATGGGACAGAAGTTTGGGGATCCAATGACAATTTGCTGATATGAAAATTATTATTTTCACCGGACTTTCTATTGTTGGAAAACTGACTCCCCAGATTTCCAGGTCAAGACATTCAAATTCACTGTACACGAGAGGCAGGGTAGAATGGTCTCTGAGGATTATTGGCATGTTTTCAACATGCTTTGAGAAAAAGATCTGCTGCAATTGTTTTACTTCTATGTATTATTCGATGAAAGCGGTGGCTTATACACTCAATCGGAACCGACGACGCAACCAGAGTCTCTGGAGCGAGAGCGCTGTGGAAATGAGAGGCACAAACTGTAGCGAGGGATATGTGGGTGATTGCTGGAACCGAGAACAAGCTGATTTCTCACTTCAAAGGATTTGGAATCGTTTGTTACCTCCAGCCGAGAGCTAAGATACTCTTCTACTAAACAACACTTGCTAAATTCCTACTGTGAAAAAAGATCTGGGAGCAGAACATATAATTCCAGGAAGAGTGTGTGTGTGTGTACACATGAGCTTGTGTGTGTGTGTGTGTTTGCAAAAAAGCCTGCCATGCAGTGTTTTGTTTTCCAACTCTGTTCATTCGTTTATTAATTATTTTCCTAAATCTTATTAGTCTTATCTCAAGGAGCCGTGAGCAAAGAAACCGCAGTGTAAGTCTGTGTGTTGACGGAGTATGTGTTCTTGTTCTCTATACAATGTGTAGTGCTAGACAGAAGAGTTTTTTGTGTGGATTTATTTTTCTGCTTTTTTTTTTTTACCAAGTCTTTTTATGATTTTTTTTCTTCTTTGAGTTCATTTTTTTTTTCAGCTGTAGAAAAAAAAAAAAAAGCACAGATAACATTGAAAAAAAAAAGAGTCAGTGCAGTCAATGGATACGAAACAGGCAAATTCGACCAGGGTCGGCGTGACCGCCGCGTCCGTTCGGCACCGCCGCACAAAGGGTTTGGGTCGGCGCCTCGAGTCCCACGCGAGTGAGCAAAAAGCAGCTCGTGCCCACGCGGCGCTGCCCGGCGAGATGAGATCTCGGAGTCTGTGAAAGAGCTCCAGGACGACTCTCAGAATCAACAAAAAGCACAAGAAAGAGGAGAAAACAGGTTTTCCATTTTTCCCAGCGAGTCCTCCGCCCGACTCCGGTGAGAGTGCGAGACCACGAAGAGTCATGCAAAGGGGTTTGGTCTCCCAGCCGGAGTGAATCGCAGGGCAGGAGGAGCAGCACTGAAAAAACAAGAAGACCTCTCTGCTTTTATTTCAGTCCAAAAAAGTACAAATCCCTTTTTCTGAGTGTTGGTATGATTCTGTTTCTTTTTTTTCTTTTCTGTTCATCCACTGGTTGCTCACAGACTGCAGAAACAGAGCCGGTGCTCACGGGGATTAAAAGACCAACAACGCTCTCCTTCTCATCCCACACATTCGGTTGAAGACGTCCTAAATATTTTCAGTTATTCTTTTTTTTCTGTTTTTCTTTTTTTTCTCCCTCAAACACAATTCAGTGAGTTTTAAGACGTTTTCTCCAAGGGAGAAACAAGAACAAAGTGTCATTCTTTGCAATAACCACAATAAGAAGAATTATCGTCCTCTAAGTAGAAAAAAAGGGAAGAAAGTGTCGCTGTGTATTTCTGTCAGATGTCCTGCGGAGGCGACGGGTGTCTCAGGGTAGGTGAGAGATGCGAACACCCACCGGAGGAGAGCCTGAGAGCTGCAGCAGCGCCCGCTGACCGAGGCCCCCATGGGTGCGCCGAAAAAGCACCCAGGGTCCGGGCCCTGATTGTCAGCTATATGCTGGAAGTCAAGCCGGACAGTCTCTCTCCTGCAGATTCGTTGTTGTTTTCTTCACATAGATTACTGAAGCTGACTGCGGCAGATGATGGTTTCTGAAGTTCCGTGTATGAGATATATTGAAGAAAGAAAAAAAGCTATGATAAAAGTTGAGTATTTGATTTCAAAAGCCGGTAAAGCACTAACAACTGACTACATGGATATTTAAAGGTTTCCCCACTGAACTATCTCCTCACCTAAAGTGACTTCATGGTTTAATCACACTGACTACAGAGAAAGAAAAAAGGCGGCGTTAAGTAAGATAAGTACATGTTGGTTTGGCAGTGTCCAAGCCCCCAGAGCCGCATGAGAGCAGCCGGGGTTCACCGGGATGATGCATTCAAAGACGGGTGCGTTATTGTGTAGTGTGTAGTTTTAAAGAAAAAAACAACAATCTAGCTACTCCTCGTTTCCCCTCCGGTCGCAGCCTCCGACGAGAGGGCCGTCGCTCCGTTTTGATCTGCCTCTCAGATGGAGCGCCGCCCTGCAGGCGCCGTGGCCGCCGGCTGGTTTATGGACGGGGTGAACGAGGCGGGCGGTTGGTAGCTCGACTGCCCTCTCTCCTCCTATCTCCTCCTCCTCCTCCTGCTCCAATTTCTCCTCTTGCTTCTCCTCCATCTCCCTCTCCTTCTCTGTTTGCCCTCAGACGTGCCTCTTCATGTGCAGGGCCAGGTGGTCCGACCGAGAGAAACACCTGCAGAGAGAAACGGAGAAGCCACGTCAATCCCACAACCTGAATATGCATGAATCATGTCCGGAAAATACAGGAAAGGAGACGGAGAAAAATGTGAAGCATTTAAAAAAGTGCAAAAATAATAATTAGTCTTATTTGATTGGAGATTTGAACCAAATAACCAGAATACATCAGGCAAGTGCTGCTGATCAATGCCACAAGTTCTGTATGTAGTTCTGAACGGACGCCCTGAACCTCCCACCGGCTATGTGTATTTGCTGGAAATGTTCCACAGTTCTCCACATGTTGGCTCAATGTGCTTGCTGGGAACTGAAATACACCCTGGTGGAAGATGGTGGAAACGTACATACTCTGAAGGTTAAAACTGTTAGCACCGTTAGCTTCTAGCCGCCGGCTCAGACATCACCGTGTGCAGAGCCGTGTGTAGGCAATCCCGACTGTAGGGGTTGTAGCTGCTGCTCTCGACAGACTGGAGAGGTTTCGATACTACTTTGTACTGGGTCGTTTATCGCAAATCGATACACAGCCCTGCCCGTGATGCGCGCATTAGCCACACAAGCTAACTAGCTAATGTGTAACATACCAAAAGAACTACAGCGTCTCACATAGACTGAGCATGAATGCAACACTTTGCTCTGGCTTTCTTGACCTTTGGTTCAAACAGCATGAACCCCAATGGATGAAGTAAACCAGGCTGGACAATATATGAGCGTGATGTACCGCTCATAGCGCACATCTTTTTAAAACAAGACCATGAGGAGCTAGTCTCTCGGTCAAGGTTTAGTTAAACTCGGGTCTCATGCAAGATGGAAAGCAATGGATTGACAGACAATTGATGAAGTACTGAATTTAAAATATTGATAAGCTGGGCATACTGCATATTCAGTCAAAAAATTATATATATTTGAAAATGTATAAAGAAAATATGGGGGAGCCAGTGGGCCGGATAATATGATCATAATGGTATTAATTTATAATTGTATTGTAGCAGTGCAATACACTGGGGCGTCAGGTGTGACTGTGGCAGGAGGAACCCAGAGAGGTCAGGCTTTGCTGCGTTTAGTCGACCAGAAAAAGCTAAAAGCGAGGAGAATTATCTCAATATGAATAGGAGAGCTCACGGCTTAACACACACATGTATTAATGCAGAGAACGGCGGAGATTTTTAAAACATCTTGCTTTTTAAAAGGACAGTGAACTTCAACGGTCTTACTTCATTATGTTGCACCAGTGAAACCCAAACGTAGAGACGAGTATTGGCCAATTCAGGCTCAGTGATTTCCTAAATACGACTCAAACACGACTATAAATCACAGCCAGACCTCCCTAGCTCTGCAGTCAGTCCTCGAGCTCTGAGTAGAATACTATTGTAGAAACTAATTAGATATGCATCGTGAACACGGACACTAATGCAGACAGGCTGGCAGTACTTTCTGAAGCCGGGCAATTTAACTCAGCGGTGACTGCGCCGGGTGCGAGAGAGAGACATAAAACCAGGTGCTGGTTGATGTGGAGTATGAGAATCGCGAGCGTTTTAATTTAATTACACCATTAAAGCTGAACATTCCCAATAAAAATGAATAGCAAATGATATGAATAAAGGAGAGGCAAAACAAAATGTGGGCGAGGAGAAAATGAGAAATTAAAAATTCAATTTGCCAGAGGCTTTATTCATTATTAATTAGTCAAGGCTATTCTATGTGTGTGTGTGTGTGTGTGTGTGTGTGTGTGTGTGTGTGTGTGTGTGTGTGTGTGTGTGTGTTTAGGCAGGCTATCCAGATGCAAGTAGACAGAGCTCAACACTCAAAAGTACAATAGAAAGTTTTGCACGTTGCAGCAACATCTGCGGCCTCTCAGCTGGTTCGTTCTCCTGATGTCAGTCTGCAGATTCTGCAGGAAGTTATTAAGTTCAGTAATCAGGGTGCAACTGAGCTCAGAAAAAAGCGGTTCAAAATGTTCGACTCAAGCAAGAAGCTGTCCTCACAAATTCAACTGAAAGGAGATATAAAGCCCTGTGCATAAAGCTGTGAGTGCTATATTCAGATATATTCTGTCCAGTCGAAACAAATCTCATCTTTAGCCTGTGACATCATCGGCCTAACTGATGCTGCTGAGCAACCATCCGACACACATATATTAGCTGTTTTTTTAACACCACACCTCCACCTCATGGCGGTTAAAAAAAGGAACGAAAAAAAGAGCTTAACCGCAACCGGATCATAACGATAAGCAAGCGTTGCATCGCTTATCGCACCATTCACAACTCGTTACAAGGTTAACCACTACCGCTTCACGACATGGACCGCGTGTTACAATGTTACCCGCCACCGTTTCACATCGTTGACCACTTGTTACGTTAGCGACTGCGACACAACGTTACGCTAATCTCCGCCGTTTCACAAAGTTAAGCACAACGTGCTGCGGAAAGACACGCGGGCTTCTGCCCAAGCTGCAAAATATGACGAGTCGTGGGTGTCGTGCACAGTTTACAAAAGCAAAGAAAAAGTTGACAGACGTCGAAAAACGAACGAAAAACAAGATGAAGAGATTCTGCTGTCTTTCGCGGTGTCGTTGGTGTTTTGGTGTGTGTAGTTTCCAGGATTTTAGCTAAAAACGCAGCGTGTGGGCGGAACCCCCTTTGACGTTTTACATTTCATCAAGTTTTCCGACTTCATCGTATTACTGTGAACACGACGCTGAGCTTTGCTCTCATCCCTGTTGTCTGTGATCTAGCGGGGCCATGTGGTACCTCCTGTACACCTTCACCAATCTGTGTGTGCGTGTGTGTGTGCGGCTGGACAGATGGCCATGCCAGTTACTGTGTCACTGCTGGGGCGTGGAGCAGCCAGACCAGCTGGTACCCCCCCACCCCCCAACACACACACACACACACACAAACACACACACACACACTCCTTCCCATCCGCCACTTCCCCTCCTCTAAACTCTCCCTTCCCCTCCTCACTTCTTTTTGTCCTCCTCCTCATCACTCCTCCTCCTTCCAGAAACATCGGGGGGTCCCCGCTTGATTAGGCAGGATTAATGACAGACTGCAGTGAGTGTGTGTGGTTGTGCGTGTGTGTGTGCGCGTGCGTGTTTCCCCAGGAGAAATTGTGTCAGATTGAACAGTCTATCTAATGTTAACCTCTCCATGGCTGCCACTTTTTTGCCATTCTCATGGTAATATTTTAAAGGGCTCCACCCACCACAGATGTGTGTGTGTGTGTGTGTGTGTGTGTGTGTGTGTGTGTGTGTGTGTGTGTGTGTGTGTGTTAGTTACTGTAAAGATACATCCTGGTTATGTTAAGCATGTGTTTCCATCCACTTTGTAATTTGAGCATCAAAAAGCCTTCCGGGCTATCCTAAAGGAATACTGGAAATATGTAAACAAGACTATAGATGCTTTCAGACAATGAGTTTTTTGGATGGCGGCAGCTCTTTAATCTCATCACGCAGCCAAGTGGAGCCGGTTGTAGCTTCAAATAAAGGAAATGTTCAGAAATACGACGCGATTATACGTTTTTTATATGAATAAATAACCATTCTCCGCATGTACTGAGTTTCCGATGGACGATTTAGGCCTTTTATCTCCAGCCGCCCCAAAGTCTCGTCTGATTGGATTGACTTTCGTGAACGCCCCTGAGTACGGGATGAGTCATCAAACATTTGAAACCGTTCACCCCCAAAGTAGTTCTGTTCCTTTTCTAAAAGACACAACTCATGCGATGGACGTAAATCGTCCCTCGCCTCGTCCAGAACTGAGGAACTTGTAGTTTACTTCTCTCTGCACATTTCTTTTATGTTCACCGACGCGTACCTCTCACTTTTAATTCGAGGAAGCTGATATTTTCCCAACACAGATGTTCGTCCTTTGCGGAGGTGATTCTATCGGCGGGGACTCCGACTGCGAGTCAGCAAAACTGTCGACGCGGAAAAATGGGACGTTTAAGCTCAAAATTCCTTCTATACTCGATGCAGACTTTGATGGACGCGATTATGACGCATCTTACGCCTGTGTCATTGTTACAGCTGGACCTTTTAAATGTGGACGTTTGAGCGTCTTTGCGTTTTGCACGCATGTGTGTGTGTGTGTGTGTGTGTGTGTGTGGAGTCTCCACACACTGCGTTTGTGTGTGAGCCAAGAAGGAGCTAATACAGTCCCAGCTCTCAGCTAGGATTAGAAGCTTCCAGCAGGTTTCTGGAGGGGTTTATGTCTAAAACCCAAACTAGAGGGAACCCGCTACAGCCAATTACACTGTCTCTAGGGCAAACGCGCGCGTGTGTGTGTGTGTTCGCGTGTGTTGTTCACCAGAAAAGGTAGTGCGGGAACACACACATACAGAGAGTGTGTATGTTAAAGTGGAGCTGGCATCTGGTGCCACTCAATTAGCTGTGACCAGTCTGCCAAGAGCCAGAATCCATTTAACTGCCAGCACAGGGGCATGAGTAAGCACACACACACACACACACACACACACACACACACACACACACACACACACACACACACACACACACACACACACACACTCTACCTCCAGGACCAAACAGAGATGCTGTGATGTCCCTGGCTTTCGTCCACAGGGAGACTTAGTTTGTTTTCATTTTGAAACGCACACTGCATCATCTTCTTTTTCTTCTTTTTTTTTCTACCTTTGTTTTCCACCGAGGTCAAACTGGGTCGGACATGAGTGGGTGAAAGAAAATGCAGCGACGCAGGACCAATGAGTAAACTCTCCACCACTGGTTGTAGAGCCAATAAATGTGTTAGTATTAATACGAAATAAAAAGAAAACGTCAATCCATGTGGTATTTAAATTCAATGACACATTCCTAATCGTTAAGCTGAGCCGATAAGACTTCCTCTGAGCTCCTCCTGTCTTCAAACAAACTCATTTCCAGTGTTTTGCCTCTGAAAGTAATGTAAGGACTTGTATTCCCCGTGCGTGAGAAAAGACACGTGAACTGAGCCCAACGAGGGAAAACGCAGACATTGTTTGATTCATCATTTGTCGGAACCTTTGTGCCAACTGCCTGCTGCCTCGCATGCATTACCAAGAAATGCACAACAAAAGAAAAATTGTTGCACATGCATATCCCCCCAACCCCCACTATTGATTTAAAGGAGAAGCATGAAAGAGCAAATGTAAATACGCCTATTTGCCGCCTCGCCAGATGTCAGTTTGATCGCCTTTCATTGCGCGCGTCTCTGTGATCTTCTCATCCTCGCTCAGCACAGCCGTCTGATTCCTGTTGCATCTCACGCCGCGCGGTTCCACGAGACGCCGGCTCACCCGTTGGAGCGCCGACGAGCCCGGGCGCCGTGGCAGCTTCCCAGCTTTGTACGCTTCATTGATAAATCTGCACACGTCTGGGATCGCTCACGGAGTATCTTTATGTTTGGGACGACTGGAAGCGCAAAAAACAACAACATTTGAAGACTTAGGAAAAAGCGATGGGCTTCCTAAATGAAGATAATGGATACATTGAAATGGCCTTTTTTTGTCCAGGTGTTTTCTTGCAACACCTGGACCTAGCCATGCTAAATGTGATTATTTACACAAGATCTTTTCTGCTGTGTTGCCAATTAAAATCCTTAGTTGCAGCTCGAGGATGTGACGCGCTGGCTGACATGAATCCCATTCCAAGTCCCTTGTTGCCTTGTTTTTGCTTTTTGGAGTTCAATTCAATTCTATTCAATTCAATTCAGTATATTTTGTTTCGTCCAAAATCACAAATTTGCCTCGGCGAGCTTTACAATCTGTACACATACGACATCCCTGTCCCAGGACCTCACAACGGGCATCAACGTGCTGCAAATGTAAAGTTTTTCCGCGTGTGTCCGTCGTAGTTCAGGTGTGCAGCGGCTGTCTGCGTGGGAGTGTCCGTACCTGTCGCAGTGGTTGCACTTGAATGGCTTGGCTCCGGTGTGTTTGCGGTAGTGTCGCGTCAACTCGTCGCTGCGGGCGAAGCGCCAGTCGCAGCCCTCCCATGAGCACTTGTAGGGCTTCTCACCTGAGAGAGAGAGAGAGAGAGAGAGAGAGAGAGAGAGAGAGAGAGAGAGAGAAGGTGTCACATTTTATTAGAATTTCTACATCTAATTTCACACATTTAATCTACAGCTGTTCACTAATATACATGAAACCACTCTTTGCTTATTCCAGACACACACACACACACACACACACACACACACACACACACACACACACACACACACACACACACACACACACAGCCCAGGGGCCGGGCAGGCAGGCCAGATTTAACACAACAGCCATTTCAATGAGCCAATACACTCAATTTGCTGTAAATGAAGTCTTTCAGCACTGCGGCGTATTAATTCATAATCCTAAATTCACCCTGAAATGAATCTCGCTCCCCCCCTCACACACACACATATAGACACACACACGCACACCCTGAGGTGGTGGGATCTGGAAATGTAAATGAAGTTTCATCCCCCACTTCACCAGATGGGAGGAGAGATGCTCTATTGTTCTCAGCCTGTAGTTATCTCTCCACGATAGAAAGCCTTCCAGCTGTGTGTGTGTGTGTGCAATGTGTGTGTGTGCAGTGTGTAGTGTGAGCAGTCTTCAGATGGGACGTGATGATGTCTGACTGCCTGTATGAGAGTGGGGTTCTCGCTCTGAGCAGATCATTCAGAAACTCAAATAGCTAAATAACTAAAATAAAATACGAACAAAGTGTGAGCACAAACAAATGTCATTTTTAATTAAAGCTGCTGCAATGAGTTTTCAACTGGTTATGAAACTGGTTTCAATGTAATACTGATGGCTCCTCATAACCCGCAGAAGATGAGACGGTTGTCTATTCATACAGAGTTATTCGTAATGCTCATGACTCCAATAAAGTCAGAAGAATGTACCACACTTAGACCAGAAGAGCATGCGTTATAATATTTACACAAGCAAAGATTTGGCAGTGAGTCGCACATTTAATATCTTTTTTTTAACGTTATATTTTATGGTTATGGCTGACACTCGGGCAAGATCTCAGCAAAGAGATAAAAAAAGCTTAAAAAGGGACAGTGATAGAGGACGGGCAACAGATGGAGAGAATTTGTGTGATTTGAAAGGATTCAAAATGGACAAGAGGAACAAACATTAATAATGTGTATCAGATAAAATGAATTCATAATAAAGGTCCATGACTCATCTTGCTGTGATGTCATTTTCAAACGAACAGATGTAATATTTCTTTCAGTCGCTCCCACGACAAATGCACTGCGGCCGGATCTGGATCTTACCGCACTTCCGCCTTTGTCCACAGGAGTCGCCAAAATCAACACAACGGTTACGCTTCAAAGGAATCTGCCAGTAATGTGCACATTGTGTATGACAGTGTATGATGTCGCATTGATTAAAAACAAAAAAAATGTAAACAAGTTACTTAAATCAATAAATAAATGTCATTTTTTTTAAATATTGATGAAGACGAAACACCTAAAGACAGAAGACACACTCTGAAACCAAACCTTGATGCAGACCCCTGGTGTCAGTGACTGTGTGTGTGTGTGTGTGTGTGTGTGTGTGTGTGTGTGTGTGTGTGTGTGTGTGTGTGTGTGTGTGTGTGTGTGAGAGAGAGAACTGGGGTTGAAATAAAAGCATAATTGGGGTCTTAATGACTCTTAAAGGGGAGCAGTAGAGAGCCAGATGCCCTGCCAGCTCCTCCCCCTCATCACAGCAGCCTTTCCAAGGAGACAGACACAAACAAAGTGGAACTACTGTGAAAACTGAAGTATTTCGCCACACGGTGGAAAGGATAATTGGATAGTAAAGGATGTTTTCACAAGTATGTCGGGCGTTTTTTTTAATCGGGATTTTAGAACTAAAACAGTAAATCTCTTTAAGTAGAAGCTGGTTCCAGATCGCTGCACCGCCACCCACATCGAGATGTGTAAAAGATTCAAACCAGTCCGGTGCTCCTGTTTTCCTGGTTGTAAAAAACAACCGAGCCAATCAGAACTTAGTTGTCGAGGCCTAACAATTCATCGGCTTCCTGTGTCAGAACCAGGAAAAGAAAGACCTGTGTTTGTGGGAGAGTTACGTCACTCGCTCGGGATTCTTTATCAACGTTAAGAAGCATTCCTAAAGAAATGGACTGGGCATCAGACAAATGAAGTGAAAACCAAAATGCCAAATCACTGATGTGGAAAGCAACCATTTAGATTTAGATTTCCCAGAGTAAAGGCCTTCCCACACTAAGGGAAATGTGATTAATGCGCATGTCATACAACTGTTGCTTTTGTCATGAATACTTTCACATAGATCATGATTATGTGATAGATTATTTTTTTTTATGTAAATTTTTCACAGCTTTCGCACCGCAAATAAAAACATCATCCAATCACGCGGTGTGTAACTGACACATTCACAACATACACTAGTGTGTCCAACCGCAGACCTTATCCACGCCTTCCGCTATTACCTATCACAATAAAAGCTCATATAAACCGGGTAACCGTTTACCACAGGAGAATTTCACTAAAAGGAAACTCAATAAAATAGCTCCAGCTGTACAACAGTTTACCTGAGCAGACGGCCAGACGCTGCTCTGGGTCAATAGGATCTGGGTAGTTGGTGCTCTACCTGCTTATTTGTAAGAAGGCCTTAAAAGAGAGCAGTTACTGCGGCTGATGTGATATGATCACGTTCCACCTTCTCAAAAATGTCGAAGGAAACACTTTACTTTTCAATGCAGACGTTTCCACAGATGCAGATTGTATTTTACCGCCTTTAAATCATACTTCATACACATGTGTCAGAATGACGGAAGCTGTGGAAAGCACACCTTCACATGGACCGATGTTTGAGGCGGAAGAGCGGCTCCGACAGCGAGGTGATGCAACGGCGAGTAAAAGATGATGTGCTACAGGAACATCCGACCCCTTTATCCCCCCCAGTTCCTGTGTAACTTTGATCAGTGTCGTCTTTCATCCGCAGACACAACGTGACGAGGTGACGCAGTTGTTCTCGGACCAAATTAATTCAGATCGTGAGCGGTGCCCTCCTGGGTTTGCATATTCAAATGCTCTAGTCAAATCCCGGGCCGTCGGTTGCTGATTTCCACAATATGGATCGGGGTTTTGTTGCAGTCTCAACATTTTGCATTTTGGGCGACAGGCCTCCCTCTGTCACCTCGTCTATACTTCATATCAAGAGAGCAACTAACAAGTATCCAGTCGAGTATCCTCCCTAGCCTTTGTTGCACTTTTGTAATTCATTGGGTTTGGTCAAAGTTACTTTCATTGAAGCGCTGACATGTTCTAGCAATATTGCAGCTAAATTAGCATCAGTATCGGCAGCCATAACGTCGGACACATGTCGGAAAAAAAAGGAAATCTTGGATAGTGGAGCGATAAATCGAAATGATGAAACTTAGTAACAGAAGAGTTCCTGGGTCTTTTTTACTTTATGAAAACAGCTTGCCTGACCTCTGCAGTACACTGCTCAACTCTGCTGGAGGCTACATTAGCCGCTACTAGCACAACACACCTGAGCCTCATGCTGCGTGTCAATTTGAATACTTCCT
>NC_136603.1:20478453-20525953 GCF_910589615.1 Taurulus bubalis | reverse complement strand
TTAAACCACAGTGCTGTGCTTGTAGTGAACACATCGGGAGGGAATACACCGCCCCCACATTTATACCACACACACACACACACACACACACACACACACACACACACACACACACACACACACACACACACTGAAGAAGAAGCTGCAGTGTCTCCAGGGTGCCTTTTTCCCCCCTCAATGAATGATTCTGCCTTTTAAAGCTCATCGTTGGATGGCATGACTCGGCTGTAGAATCATCAGAAGATTAGAGGTACTGCAGCTAGCGGCTAGGCTACCAGAAAGCTAGCTGCTCCATTCTGGATTAGCTATCATAAAGCCTCAGCCCTGGGTTCCCGAGGCTATGCTAGGTGCTGCCCCGGAATGTAATGCTATACTTTAAGCAAAGCGATGGTCACTGGGATCGTATAAGCATGTAACACGCTGGATTAATGATGCCAAGGTTGCCCGTATTAATACAGTAGGGGGTCTGCAGGCTATGCACTGTAATCCTGATGAACACCAAGGAACCTGCTAACACTAGATGATGGCACCCGGAGGCCGCGAACCACTCCAGATACTGTAAATGACGCCGTGGCTAAAGCTAGAGGTAAATAACTCTAGCTCTGGGGGGTGGAAGTCTTCACCAGCCTCATGCTGCAGATATGTGATGCACTCAGCCTCAGTTATCCAGGCTAAAAGATGTCCAATCCAGAATGCATTTCAACATGAAAAAAGATGGAAGGATGTATAGGGATGTTCCTGTCCCTTTAAAAGTAGGACTGTAAAGAGTAAGAGTAAATCAAAACAAACTCTAATCTAAATGTTTTTTCACACAAAAAAGAGAATAAAGTTTCTGTTCCAAAGTTCTTGTGTTTTAGCAATAAATCAATTTAGTCTTTTGGTTAAATTGCTAAATTACTCCAGTAAAGAACACTGGGTAACTTTTGCAAATTTGAACTCCTTTTGCCGTAATCCAAAACCGTGTCACAGGGACAGGCGCTGCCAAATATGTGCTGGACTTCTTTTTACAGCCAGAGGAGTTGCCGTTAGAAAGAATGCAAGTTGAAGGCACATCCGCATGGCTTCCCTTTTTAAACCCGAAGGTTTCCACCTGGTCTGAACGCCTGGTCCGTCTCTTTTAGTTTTTCTGTGGACTTCATTTCACTCTGAATTGTATTTTCCCTTTACTGTCTGTCAAACAAGAACTTCCTGTAGAATCTATTGAAAGGTTTTGTTTCATTGTGCTATGGGCGATAACCCATTCAGAAAATTACAACAGGTTGCTCCTTATCGAGTAACCTTCTTACAATGACAGATATAAACTTAAGCTTAGGTGACTTAATGCTGTGCAAACTCAAGCAAATCAGGAATTTCTCATAATCTGCATCAGTCAAATCCGTCTTCACTCATGAGTCTCCCTCATCCACCCAGAGCTCGTCTCCACATGCACTTTGCAGAGCTCGCGGCAAACAGCCCCCGGACACATCAGCCGGCTGTCTGTTCTCTCTGAGGGTCACTGAGAGGGCAACTGTAGTTAGCAGCTAAAGCCCCGTGCAAGACCCAGTTGGACATGGCTGAATTACCAATGTCATTTACCACCGGTCTATCACTCATCAGGCAATTACTGTGGCGGGGCCTTTTGGCCCAGAGCTGGGATCAAGACGCATGAGGAAACTTATAAGATCTAGAGACGATCACCTGCGAAGCAGAAGAAGACGAGGAGAGGTCACGAAAACTCCCCCAAGGGCGGATTTCTCCTCAAAGCAAACAGACATTCTCAAAGCTCCTCAAAGTTCCCCATTTTAATCCACCCATTCGCTTGGTACGAATAGAAAATATTGCATCGTTAGAAAATGTTAGATGTGCGAAGGGTCGTTTCAGACCCTCGTAGATTTCGCCGAGCGTGAATCGGCTTTGCTCGAAGCTCCAGGTTTGAGCACATTGTTGAGCCTGCTGCCGCTAGTGCTGAAACCACAGTGCTGGTGATTCTAGTGCAGTTTCCATTGTGTTGGATCTGAACTACAACACATTGGGTTGAAATGGAACAGAGACAGAGTTGACTATCTGCTTAACTTCAAGGGTGCTTACAGTGCAGGACTTTGTATTCATTTCTATAAACACTCCCCTTATTTTAGGGCACAGAAAGTAAACGGGAAAGTTGTATAACCTCTAATAAGGTCTTCATTGTCAAGCTTTGCCAAGTCTCACTGACATCATCAGACACTTGGTAGCGTCCCAGCTGATGTTCTGGCAGACCTGTACTGCAGCCAGCGTTGCTTCTTGTTTCAGGGTTCTTTGCATCCAGTCCTCCACCAGTAACGTCACAATGTTTGTCCATGAAACTCTTTGCTTTTTAAGTCTATATGATGTCCTGCTGCATTGTCCAAAAACTGGGTGATCTGATGCTCATTTCATTCTCGCACTAAACACAGATCACAAATGATTGTTGCTTAAAAATTGCAGATAAATCTAAAAGCCCTACGGGTTTCTTGCACGGGTCCCAAATGAGCGAGAGGACTAGATCCTCCAAAGTGCTGGACTACAGAACAAATGAATGTAATGAAGGTCTTACCTGTGTGAGTCCTCTGGTGTGCCTTCAGATGGGAGCTCTTGGTGTAAACCTTCCTGCAGCCATTAAACTGGCACCGGTGGACTCTCTTTTTGTTCTCTGGTACCTCTCCTCCCAGACTTCCTCCTCCTCCCTGCTCGCCGTCACTGAGGGCTCCTCCCCGGCCCGGCGGCGACGGTAGCGCTCGCGCTGCCACCAGTTTGGCCGCCCCCAACCCCACCTTCTTCGCCACAAATTTGAGCGTAAGCGTGCCGTCCGCCGTCGCGGTCAGTGTTTGTGTGGATTTGATGAGGTGGCGGCCGAGCTCCGGTGACGATGGCGGTGTTAGGGATGTGACGGCAGCGCTGAGCTGTGCGGCACTGACTCCCGCCAGGACCTGGTCCTTTGGTGTGAGGGTTTCAGCCCCTAGCTCTGCTTGGGTCTTGCTGGAGTTGGGCATCTGCAGGGTTTTGGCCTGGATCTTGGGGAGGGATACCAGTAGTGGAGGTGGGCTGGGTTGGTCAGGGAGGCTGGGGAGGAGGGGATCCATCAGGTCCTCATCACTGTCTCCACCCTGCATGAAGGAAGGCGTTAAGAGACCGTCCAGCTCCTCGTCAAAGAGCTCCGAGAGTCGCTTGGGCTCCGTCTGTAGGTATCGCTCCAACTCTAGACATGTCTGCAACAAAAGAGAAGCACATGGAAGTCAGACATAAATATACTTAAAACCTGTTGCTTCAGTTTTTTTTATCACAACGCCATTCACGCCAGTCACATATGCAAGATGCATGTGGATGCAATATCACTTTATCATATCATTTATCAGCTCTTTTACGTTTCACAGGAACTACAACAACACATGTCACTCGCTACCCAATCAGTACTCCGAATCCTTTCTCAACAGAGAGGAGAAGAAAGCTAGATGGCTCACTCTTTAACTACTACCATCATCAGCTCCAGAAAAAAAGGTCACTGTGTCCGAACCGACTAATCAGGCAGGTGCTAGCGGGGAGTGCAACGTTAGGCCGAGCTCGTAAAATGTCAGCAATGTGGCAATATGGCAACATTTCACACTGGAATCTATAGTTTCTATGGCGTCCATTCTCTGTATGTTTTTGTTCATGTTTTTCAAAGGGTTTAAACTGAGCCATACAACAATGATAGCAATCATATCACATCCATACAGGGTTAGAAGTGTACAACTGGAATTGTTTTATTTTTAAGGCACTGGTACTAAAGTGGTAGTCTGTATTCGACAATACTTAAATTCAGGTATCAAGAAGGAAAAAATGGTATCGAACATCAAAGCTCCGCAGGGGACCTTTTAGGGCAGACCTTGGTCACGGCGGTTCAACGACCGACTGATGCATTTGTCAAGATAGTCTCGCCTTAAATATTCAGTGGTTTTCTCCAGACTGCAGCCTGTTCAGAGACTCTGTTTACTCGTAACTCCTAAATTCAAATGCCCACTGCAGGCTCTATATTTCTCTGCAGCTGTTGACCATGTCACCTGGCACATGGCAGTCCTGAGAGAGGAGGGATTTAGCCCGTGATTGATTGCTGCTGCCGGGCACGAGCTCTCCGGAGCCCTGAACTGTGGAAGCCTTGCCTGTTTCCCTCCGCTCACCCAAATCAACCAGCCGTGGAAGTTATATCGCAAGATAGAGGGAAGGTATGGGAACGGGATGACGGAGGGGAAGTCAAACAAAGAAACAAAAAGGGAAGGAAGGGAGATATATAGAGAGAAACAAGGAAACGTAAGCACATATTTCTATAATTGTGTCTTCAACCTTTTTGTCTCAGAGATAGCAGAGACATCTGGGCAACAACTTTACGGTTGCAGGTTTTTTGGCAGCAGCGCAGCATCACCACAGTCTGCTGGTGACTTCAGTTCCGCGGTCAAGGGCACCGGGCCACATTACCTCCAGGGATTTGAGCCAGAAACCTTTAGGGGTCACTAACCTACTTTTCTAACCTAAAGGCTGCACCTCTCCTCTCTGAGCTTCTATATGTGTTCTGTAATTCCTGTTCCCCTCTCACTTTAACTACCAGTTGCACTTTTGACGCAGTGTACAGCTGGTGATAATCTGAAGAAATACTAAAGAAGAAGGAAAAAAACAGTTTCACAGCTGTTTGATATATAATGTAAACCAAAAGCAAGCCTTATTAAATGCTACTACAAGGGTAAAAAGAGCGCCTGTGATACTTAAGATTGTTTTACATCTCAAACAGATGCAAACCAGATGGCGGGACATCAGATTTCAGAACAGCAGTGCTAGTAATTACATCAAATAAAAAAATAAGCAAATGAATGTGTTGATCATAGATATTTAGATTTTGTGTTTTTTATTTTTCTCCAGGAGAGAGAGAGAAGACAGCAGGTCCGTCCACAGCCCAGTAACTGTCCACTCAGCACTTTCTTGCAAGCTACCTGGCTCGAGCACCATCCTGCAGCATTCTGCCTTCACTGTACCTACTTGGAATTGAATTAATTTCCTCTGTGTGACCAGAAGGCTTTTGGCAGATGAGGGTTCTCATCCTGATCCTCTGGCTCTTTCCACCTCCGCCATCCAAGCAAATTACAGCCACTATAGGAATGTTTCTTTTTTTTCTCAGCAGCAGCTGGTTGTTTCTGTCCATTCACACCAGCCAGCGCTGGAGCTCTGCTCCGCTCAGACTCAGTGACAAAACAGACAAACCAACACATTTAGTCTGGCCATCTGTTGAGTGGTGATAAGCCCAACTTCCCGCTTCCTTTTCTTCTTCTCTTAAAAAAAGAAGTCTTTTTTTTTGCTCCTCTAAGAATGCTCATTTGCATATGAATATAAATCAGAGATATCTCTTTGGGAGGGTGATGCTTCTTCATAAGGAAACTTGAAAAGGAGAAGCGCACATGTACAGAAGCCAAGATGACGCCAAGATGACGCCAAGTAACGATGGCAAAGCGGATACTGGCGCCGCGAGGAACACCAATGGGTTAGCCTTTTGTCTAGATTGTTGCTATGATTCGTTAGCATTGGTATTCCTTTGAGTAATCACTGTGTGTGTGTAATGCAATATCCAGTCAAGCATGCTGAAGGAGGCCATTACGTCTCCGTTGAACTTATATCAGTCACCGCTAATGCATCTGGAAACCAATACTGGAGATTATCAAACAGACATCAGGTGATCTGGAGTGGAACTTAAACAGCCAAGTGCTTTATATCCAGACAACATAGCGACAAGGTTTAGATTTTAGATCTCGTAGTGACGACGTGTATTTATACGCGGAAACTTACTAACGGAGTCCGAGAGGCAACGCACCACCAACCAACCAAACAAACAAATAATACAAAAAACAATCCTAAAGCTGATACAAAAGTTAGGCCTATCATTCAAATTATGCACCTATAAGGGGACATATCATTACAATATCCTGCTCCCACCATCTGAGTATCTCCACCCATGGCTTAAGAACTACATTTGCAAAGGTGCACTATATATTTTTTGCAAGCCAATCAGAGCAGATTGGGAGGGAAGTCTTAAAGAGACAGACTCCATTTAGACAGAGGGTGCATCCATTATTCAGACAAACAGTCTGACAACAATAATGTGTTCTGTGAACATGTTCGAGGAGAAGTCCAAAATACAAGTATGAACCTAAAAATATCCCTCCCAAATCAGTGTGAGGTTTATACAATTGCACGCAACCATAAACATTGTGTGTTGTAATATCCTGGATTCAAGGTTCACTTACAAGCTTTTTGGGAGCTTTCAACCTTCTCCCACCCGTAAACAAACCCCTGGTATCGTGTGACACACAAGCTTCCATTGAAGTTCTATTCACTACGGAAAACTCCTGTGAGTTTTGAGTTTAGGATCCGTTATCATCACCAACGGAAACAATACTGTTGCTGCTCGCAGGACACGAGCAAAACGTATTTATGGAGATAAAAAAAGTAAAGTTTTGAAATCCCCCCCCCCCCCCCCCTCTTATCTGAAATATTTCTCTCCTTATCCTTTGCAGGGCTCCTATGAATTATACTGTGCTGCTGTGCCGTATGTGTTACATTATTCATCATCAGACACAACTGAATATCAGCTCTCTTTCATACAGCAAATACAGCCTCTATTACAGGTTTCTACCGACTGTACCATTGTTTTCACTTGGACTAGAAATACAAAAAATAGAAAGGTCCGCGTGTCTGCCGGCGGGGGCTGGACTGATGCTGAGGATTGTGGGAGGTGGGCGGGGAGGACAGAGGGTAGAGCGAGCCCGAGGCTGTGGAAAGGGGAGCGAGCGGCAATCAAACCCACGGCTGCCGGTGAACGCGTCGCCTCTGACATCACACGTATGACCTTCTCCTTCGCCTGTTTCTCCTACACACCACGAATATCAGGTAACAATGACATGTACGGCCTGCAGCGTGTGTGTGTGTGTGTGTGTGTGTGTGTGTCAGCTGGATAACAACTCGGACTGATAACATGTGTGGGGCTCGCCTCCTGTCCCACACCATACGGCAAAAGGTCACAACGAAAAGAACACACACACACACACACACACACACACACACACACACACACACACACACACACACACACACACACACACACACACAGAGGCAGCCACTAGCACTCATTCCCATACAAAAATGTAATAATAAAACCGTCAACACTGAGATTGACACGAAGCTCTTCTTGTTGAATCATCAGTCCAAACAAAAATGAGACATTGAGCTGAAAGAAATCCGCTTTACCGACAAAAAGTCAAAGGTACGAGACAGTGAACACAACAGTTTGAGGACAGAAGTCAACTAGAGACCTGCTGCAGTAAGAATCATCCAATCAGAGAGCTTGAGACTCTGTTGCTGGCAGCTGAAGGCTGAAGTAAGAGGTTGAGCTCCGTAGAACAAAGAATAAATAAATAACTAATACCGCATTCACGTCCTCTTTGGCAGAATGGGAAAACCTCCTGCTAGTCCGACTGGTGGGCGATCGTGCTTTAGAGCAAGAGAGTAACCTCGGCCCTGCAGTCATAACAGATAAATAACAAGCGAACCCACGAAGACAACACCGTGTAGCCAGTTTTAATTGGCTGAATCATCTGTATTGGTGTCAAAACTGGATTTCATCTGATAAAGCTGTCAGGTGGCTCTGCAGCCATGTGGCCACCAGTTTGTTGACACTTCTGTCGCTGTTTTCAACACTCGAGAGAGACTGCAGTCGCCAGAAATTCATAGTTTCACCTACTCATAATTATAACTCCGAGGCTGATGTAAACGTTTTCTCCCACTTGGCTTTTCTTAATTACAGTGTGTGTGTGTGTGTGTGTGTGTGTGTGTGTGTGTGTGTGTGTGTGTGTGTGTGTGTGTGTGTGTGTGTGTGTGTGTGTGTGTGTGTGTGTGTGTGATGCGCTGTGAACGTGGCATTGGGTGCAGAGCTTTGCTGCTGATTGCAACGATGGGAGTGTTGGGAGTACGAGTTGCTATTGTCTGCAATGTGAACCCACCCGTGTCATCGAAGAAGATGATGTATTATAAAAGGCAAGAAGGTCGGGGCAACCGATCCTCATACAACGGTTCGCATGATGTCATACGAAAAGTTTTCCGCTTGTTACATGCATGTGGCCTTTTCAAAATAAACTTCCGTTGGTGCGGCAAACTAAACGTGGTCTAAGCAACAAAACTACGTAGACAGGCTTTGGGTTAAACAAAAGTGGTCCACTGTTTGTACCTCGGCCCAAACCAAAAGTAAAACACTGGCATTTGGTCACGTGACTCAATGGGGTCGTTAGTGACTGGATTCATCAACATCAACCGCACTCTAAACCCAACTAAGTGGTTTTGATGCCAAAACCTAACTTCCTGTAAAGCAGATGTTTATTTTCAAAAGCCACCATGCATGTGAGCAGCGTATTATTGACACACCGTAGAGCGGCACATAGAGCGCCACACTTTGACGCTGAGGAGCGCGAACCAAGCCGCTTCATTTGATGCATCGCTGTGAAAAACTGTTATTTTTTTATTTTTGTATTCATCAGTAAAGCCCATTACTCTCTGTTTATACATGCGTGTCCAGAGAAAAATCGGTCCTGCAGTTGCAGTTAATGTTCTCATTTCACAGAATAATTTCCACAGTGTTCATTTCACGGTTTTCAATGTAACCCGATTTAATGAGGTAACTGTTGTGAGGTCAAAGACAAACAAGGTCGAAAGCAACAGCAGTGTCGCCGCTGAAGAGAAAGCCAGCTGGTGTTGACCGCAGCGTGTTACACTGTATTGGACTGTATGGATATTCTAAATATCCATAAAAGGGAATCTACATGTTGTTTACTTGTAACAGCAGCTCCCCCCTTCGTTGATATATTTCACGTAGCCAGCTGCACTCACATATGGCTGAAACACATACGTGGCTATACATTTAAAGGGCCAGTGTGTGGCATTTCAGGGGATCTATTTGCAGAAATGGAATCTCATATCAATACATTTGCATTAGTGTATGAACATCTAAAAGTAATAATCGTTTATATTTTCGTTAGCTAGAATAAGCCCTTCATATACTACTTAAGGAGCCATTTGTTATAAAAACAATGGCTCCAGCATCCTCTCAATGACCGTTTCTTTCCCTTTATATTTTGAGTGAATTTAATATCTTGTCTAAAATAGCTACCGGTGACGTGTAGGCCATGCCTGTGTGTGTGTGTGTGTGTGTGTGTGCGTGCGTGTGTGTGTTCCTGGCCTGCTGAGGCCCATTAATAATGAATGCAGAGAGCAGAGGGCTCTGGATGGAAGCGCTAAGAGCTTTTGACAGACAAAAGATCATTGAGGACGGATGCTCAGCAAACAGACTGAAGTGGGCTGGAGCCGGAGACGCTCCGTCTGTGTTTGCATGCACGCGGTTGTGCGACTATTACCGACATTACCATCGAGACAAGGGTGAAATTAAGCCATTTACGTGATTCTGTGAAGTGACACTTCCTGTAATGGTCCGCTTCACATGCGGTTTTTGCCACACGGATGACAGAGTGACCAACATGGGAGACATCGGTGGCTTCCTTTTCCGCAAGATGTTATATCCTGGGATGCTCGGCCCGTTCCAATGCGTCCAATACCAGCCGGTGAATGTTTAGATGAAAACATATTAACTATCAAAAGGAGGTTTAGTGAAATGAAGCGTGCTTTTGCAACTTCCTGCCTCCGCAAGCATTTATGTCTTTCAGTTTGATCCAAAAACTCATTCATGGTTTACAGCTTCGCACAAATCGGAAATTTCCAATTATATTTTTCCATTATAAAAACCAAATTCCCGACACAGAAACAAAGAACAGCTTTGCCAGACGAAGATATCACAGTGAGACGCATCTAATTATGGTGTTGAGTAGAGGCCGGTCACTCAAATGACTGCATGTACTAATACCAGTAAAATCTCAATTTTAGATAACTAAATATTTTGCCCTAAAATGATCACCAACACACACACACACACACACACACACACACACACACACACACACACACACACACACACACACACACACACACACACACACACACACACACACACACACAGTTCAGCACACGTCTCATTAAAACCCTTTACACTTCCACACAAACTTGAAGTGCTTTGCACCATTACCGGCTTACTTACCATGCTGTCAGACCTTTTACAATAACTCTTTGCTCATGCTTATTCATGAGTTTCCATACAGGAATGAGTTTCTTTCCCGTCCTGCTCTTTAAGATTAAGACTTCTGTGCGACGTCAGACAGACAGATGAAGAGGCAGCAGCTCAGCCGGTAGGGGACACATGGTGGGAATCATGTGACATATATGTCAGATACACATAGGATTTGGTTTGTCCATTCGGGGCTACCGTAGAAACATGGCAGACTCGGTGAGGATAGGAGTAGATATGAAGGGCTTATTCTAGCTAACGAAAACAGAACGGATTATTACTTTTAGATGTTCATACACTAACGCAAATGTATTGATATGATATTCCATTTCTGCAAATAGATCCCCTGAAATCCCACACACTGGCCCTTTAAATGTATTTGACACACACACACACACACACACACGTCTGAATCCTGGATCCTTGTGTGGCTGATGTTTTGAGTTTTTGTAACTCTATAGTCCCAGAAAATGCGGTTTCAAGTGTCTGCATATTTGTAGATAATTGGTTAAAAGAGGCAAATAGAATGTGTGTATGTGCCTTTAAACAAACACACACACACACACACACACACACACACACACACACATTCATGGATTGAAACTATACGCGTCGCTGCAATGAACGCACACAAATGAAGACTGAGGATTGATCTGAACCTCCTCACCGACTCTCCGCTGACGCTCCAGTGAGAGGAGCCGGTTTTCCCTCTCCTGTGAGCATCTCATCTGCTCGACTCTAATCCTTTTAGTTTCTTCCTGTCTCTCTTTATCTGCGTGCGCATTAGAAAGTGTTTATTTTCCCTCAACATGATACAGCTTTTGGCTTCAAATTATGTTATTTTTTTTCTCTCTCTCTCTCTCTCTCTCTCTTCGCCTGCTCGTACAAATAGTTCCTAATTAAAGTGCTTGGGCTCCCATAAACTGCTCTTTGAAGCTCTACCTCTTGATGGATCTCGCTCTCTCCACGCAGCGGGCTCTGATGGCTAATTAGCCACTCAAAGGAGAAGGCAAAAAAAAAAGGGGGCTCTTTATTCAGCTAATTTGCTGATGCGGCTGTGTACACGGCGAATGCATGTGTGTGTAGTGTTTGTAAGAGTGAGAAGAGCGTAATGACTTTTTATCTGATGTGCGTGAATACGCGGCGCCTCGTGCCGCTCCATATCAAAACCGGAGCCATTGGCCTCCTTCATGTCTGAGCGAGCGCCGGCGCTGCGGAGCGGATGTGTGCTCGCTGCTTTGTTCACAGACTGAAGTGCGGTTCGTGTGAAGATGCCGTCTGAGCTACCGGAGCGGCGTCTGTTCCCGAGTCACACCGACTCACAACCGCAATATCTGATCCAAATACCTCAAAACACTTCTCGTTTAAAGAGCATTGAGTTGACACCATGTGCTCCTTTTTCCGCGTCTTCGGTCCTGTATAAGTACCAATTCTAGAATTGATACACATTACAAGGTCACGAGAAATCTTTTAAAAGCTTAGATAATTTCTAAGAGGAGTTTTGAAACGCTAGAAGCAGTGACCCTTCCTCTTGACTTCTGTTTTAATGAGGCGAAAGAGTGAATGCAAGTACATCATTATAGGTAAAAGAAAATGAATAGTTGTAGAAGCGGTTGAGGGGGCTAATATTTCGAGCAGTGCAAAAACTGTATGCTCCTAAAGTGGTGTTCTTCTGGTAAGGACGGTCATAAGGTCATAAATACATACTAAACGCCCCCGGCTCCATAATTATTAATGCCTGTGTGGCGATGAATCCAGCAGCCATGGAGAAGGAGATGTTTCTGTACTTAAGGCCAATGTTGATTTGCTTTTATGAACATGTCATTCAAAGAAATTATGGGTATTAATCTGCTACGATACATGAGCCTCCTCATCTCTTCTGGTTTTGGACTTTTCCCCAGCGGGGATTGGATCCCACTCGCCACGAGAGCACTAGGGAGTTGTTGGCCGACGAGGTCGAGGTTGATGTTCCAGTTCATCCCCAAAGCTGTTGGACGAGGTTCAGATCACTCGGAGCCGACCAGTCAAGTTCTGTCACAGCAGTCATGGACAGGAATGCATCCACACGGTCCTCTCATGCAGCCGGATGGACGGCTGCCATCTTGGAGACGCCGGCTGCAGTGGCAAGCCGATGTCTTTCTGCTGGATGGCGACCATCTCGACCTGCTGCCACCAATACCAGTGAAACCAGTGCATTGTGGTGATGATAGGTTTCACTGATTGAAATTGTATAGGCCAACCAATTACAAAATGTATGCAGCAGCTAAAGACATCAAGGTTTCTTCAGGAGGTCCTTAAGGAATCTTAAATCATATGAATTTGAAGATAAAATATGACTTGTTTCACCCCTCGAGATTGCTATGCTTTGCTATATTCCATTGTTTCCTTTTTTTTAAAAATGTTTTCCACAATTCAATCAAAGGCAACACTCCATTGACTCTCTCCCCCCCGGTTAAAAAGGTACACATCACTACTGGCTGACTATGAGCTGCTGCTTGACGATTGGATGGAGAGAAAAGCGTCTTTGCAGACAAACTACTGCAGCTCGTCTCATCAATAATCACTTCTCTTCTCTGTCTGAAGGCGTGTGACTCAATAAAAGCAGCTACTGAGGCGGAGTTTCCATGAAACATAATGAAACCCCTTCCTGCTGTCCGTGGAAAGAAACATTCAAGCGATAAAACCCGGATGACCTCAAATTGAACTTGCGAGATTGTGTTTCTGAAAGAGAAGTACACGGTCTGCCTTTCATTCAAAAACTGTTCTGTGACATTAAAACAGAATTCACCGTGTTGGGGTTTAAAACATCAGTCAAAGACTGTGTTATGTGCATTTCAATGAGCAAGGAAAAGATCAATACGAATGATAATGAATCAAAGGTGCACTCACTTAGAGAGCACATCTCCACCAGATGGGTCTGCAAGGACCGCCTTGTATCGTGTGGTCGAATTAATACGACCCAACCCTGTCTTGTCATGACCTCATTGGTTGAAATTGGTTTGTACTTCACATTTTTATTCATAGGAAAGAAACACTGATTGGATTTTGATTTCAACATTTTTTTTTCTCTGCACCTTTCGTTAAATAGGTGCAACATCTGGCCCTGGGTTGAAAAGGTGTTTTTCATTTAATCTCGACTTTCAATGCAGGCAATGCATCTCTACATTTTCTCCAGTATGTGTTTCGACAGCAGATACCTGGAAACACAGCTTGTAACAAATGCTGTTCCTGGTCGAGGATCGCCCACAGCTGCTCACACACACATTTCCTTCTAAACATGAAAACCCACATAACTTTGAACCAAACATCAGGACGCCTTCAAATATACGGACTCTGCGAACACAAAGACCCCAAAACACGGCCGAGGTCTGCCTCACACACACACACACAGAGACAAAACGTCACAACATCTCAGTTGTGTGTGACACTCGCAGCAGGGGATGGAGACGCAGACGCAACACCACATTGTGTGTGTGCCGGAGTGACAGGTGTGTGAACACCTGTGTGTGCGTCCTGTGGGGTCTTAAGGGAGAAGTGGGCGGAGGCTTCGATAAAAGAGGTTAATGGAGACGAGAGCAGGTGGAAGAACGAGGTCTCTGGGATCTCTCAGACTTTTTTTTATACTGAACATGGCTCAGGCTGCAAAAACACTTATTTTCATCAATAATTATGGTGATTATTTTTCCCTTCAATGAACCAATGAATCGCTTAGTCTGGAGCACAACGTTTTGAAGATGGTTTCCATTAAATGTCTAATCAGCTTTGTGAACTGATATACTTATTCTTAAAAAGCTGATATGTCTACATTTGCAAAATCTTGGTTTAAAAATCAGGAAATATTTATATTTCAGCATGTTCTTGTTCAGCTGCTTGTGTTTGTGGAGATACTTTGAACTCATAGACATCACCATTAAACTTCCTCAGTGCATTACTTTTGACATTACATCATCTTCTTTTGTGTTACACGTTTTACATCGGATTTCTTTGATGTATTAGAGTCAAAGGTGTCTTCAGAGGGAATGTCAGATATCTTTCTGTCAGTCCATACATCAGACAATACAGTCAACAGCCTTAAAGAATCCATTTCCATTTCTATGTTGTATGAATCCGGCTGAGATTGATATACGAACAAAGCCCACTGTGAAAACCTTCAGAATATAGATCGGAAATAAATTGGAAAGCTTGGTGAACTAAGAACTACTGGAGTGGCGATTTCTGGCTCAGAACTAAGAAAAATATGATTTTGGAAATCTACCTTTAAATATATGGATTGTAAAATGACATTCATTTTGAAAACACTGCAGGTGAAGAGGGGAATATTTTAACGAACAGATATCACCACGAACACTTTACTGGCGTACAATGAGACAACTATTTTTTGTACTACAAATGTTCTGATATTTTATGTTTAAATATGATAAAGATGCATTATCTAATGCTAACTTTTGGTGAATTTAGGAGAAATCTACAGACACAAATAGACCAAGGAGTAAAATATTTATCTAAATGTGTATTTTGGATGTCGTCTTTCCACTAGTCTGAAAGAAGACATTTTGAGAGCTTTGGCTTCTTTTGCCAGATGAATATCATGTTTTCATTTCTCAGAGCAATTCACTGTAATTTGACACCAGACCCCAACCTCTGCGTAATTTACAGGAATAAATGATGAAGAAAAGCAGTAAATCTTTAACATTAGGAATAACTGTTTTTTTCTTTTACTTTGACAAGAAGGATGCTCAGAAGACAATTCAGGAAATCTAGCAAAATATTGATGTGAATGATGAACATTAATTTCTGAGCACATGCACAACAAATGTTGAGAAGTAAAGCCGGATACGGGCGCGCTACTTTTACTTTAGCGACTGTGGTAAGTAGTAACTAAAAAGCAAGTAGCTAATTAAAAAGCAGTGTGCTCAAGAGACAAAGAAAGACAATTAGCCAATGAGAGTGAGCGCACAGGAGTGAGTGAGTGCATTAAGAGAAGAGGCACTGAGCTTTTACTGCACACGTGAACAGACACACACACACACACACACACACACACACACACGCACACACACACACACACGCACACGCACACACACACGGAGCATCACCTCCGACCTCCAGCCTCAGCCGATGAAATTTTAATCAACAGTCTCTGATGGAGGAGAGCACTCAGACTCTCCTGCTGTGTAACTGCTCTCTCCTCCCCGTCTCTATTCTCTCCATCTTTTCATGCCTCTGAGCACCCTCCTCCCTCCCTCCCTCCTCCTCCTCCTCCTCCTCCCCCACTCACCTCTATAAACACCTCCTCCCTCCTTTCCCTTCTCCTCATTGCACACACTTCCTCCTTCCTCATTCACAAAGCGAAAGGTCGCCCACTCCTCTTTCTCCTTCTCATTCACTTTTAAGTCTTTCACATTCTCACCCCTTCGTCTTTTTTCTCTTCCCCCTCTTTTCTTTCTCTCCTCCTCCTCTTCTCATATCTTCCTCTGTTGTCTCAGTGAAACAGCTGACGCTTCTCATCAGCACGATAAACTATAGAAACCATTTTTTGTCTCTTTTACCTCCCAGATTTTTCAGTGTTCATTACTGATCTTAAAGATAAACAATCAAATCCAGCTGATAATTGTTAGAATTGACAGTGATTGCGTTTCTGTTGCTGGATTCATTTACACACTCACATATGCACAAACAATGACAAACTACAGCGAAATAAATACACAAATTAAAACCAGCCTCTAACTTGACGGGTGGCAGGGGAGCGTCTCAGTTGGATTGTAGTTGGAAGGCGGTTTTATTTCCGTTTACTATATTTTGTTACTTTACTTGTTCAATTGGGAGCAGAGCGATGTTGCTAAAAATTAATCATGACATAAATACATAAATATTTAACAATATCACAATTAATCTGTCATCCATTATATCAGACACAACGCCTCACACATGTAACACACATATTGTATATTGTGCTAGCTTAGAAATACGATTTGCCTTTTTTCAGCCCTTCTCTTTACGGACCTCAGCGCCAATCTGTGATGGAGGGATTGCCTCCACACGACTCTCAACATGGCGGCAGCTAGCGGCTAACAGTGCTAGAAGCGCTAACATAGCTAGAAGAGCTAACAGAGCTAGAAGTGCTAACAGAGCTAGAAGCGCTAACAGAGCTAGAAGCGCTAACATAGCTAGAAGCGCTAACAGAGCCTTCCTCCTTCCTAACATAGCTAGAAGCGCTAACAGAGCTAGAAGCGCTAACATAGCTAGAAGTGCTAACAGAGCTAGAAGCGCTAACATAGCTAACCACAGTAACGGTGCAGACAGGAGCTCACAGTGTTTCCATGAGACAACGCTGTGGGCCGTAGTGACGATAAAAACCCAAACCATGAACTATTAAAGCTGCAGCTCAGTATTTGTACATTTGTGGGAACCTGAGTTGAACTTTTCTGCGAGACGAGTGATTTAAAACATTATGGAAAAGCTGCAGAAGACGTGTCTGCGGACTTCAGTTGCTGTGTCTTCTTTTCTTTGTCCTCCAAAGACAAAATGTTACAACAGACATTTCCCAGAAGACACTCACTCATCCTCTCACTCTCTCTCTTTTTCAATCACACATACACACACACACTTCCTCTTCACTGTCCACGGTTATTAAATACAAGGACATAAAATTAATTAACAGCTTAATCACTCACTCTCTCTCTCTCTCTCTCACACACACACACACACACACACACACACACACACACACACACACACACACACACACACACACACAGCTCTAAAAGGACAAGGCAGGTACGACATTTTAATTTGAGGCATAATTTAATACTGCTTAACCAGGCTTATGGACATTCTCTGTCTCTCTCTCTCTCTCTCGCTCTCTCTCTCTCTCTCTCTCTCTCTCTCTCTCTCTCTCTCTCTCTGTCCCTCTGGTGTGTGTTTGCCATTCCATTAATTGGCCGAGGTGGAGGGATTGAAATCTGAGGCAGAATCATCTGTTCCTCTGTCTGTTCTCTCTCTCTCTCTCTCTCTCTCTCTCTGTCTCTCTCTCTCTCTCTCTCTCTCTCTCTCTCTCTCTCTCTCTCTCTCTCTCTCTCTATCCGTCTGTGTCTGCAGGTCATTTGTTATGTCGGACGGCCTGTCCTCCACCATGAGGCATTTGTCCAGCCGGGGAAAAATGATGGGCTCGCTGTCCACACATCACATCCAGACGTGCGCATACACACACACACACACACACACACACACACACACACACACACACACACACACACACACACACACGTCTGACCTTTAATTTGGCTTGAACATGAGTGGGTCTTTCTATAAAAGCTTCAGTTTCCAGGAGTCCTATTTCACAATATGAAAAACAAAAGCATTTTTTCCCAATTATCCAATTTTCCAAACACTGCCTAGCCCTCGTTGCTACTATATGAATTAATAATTCTTTCAGCAATTTCTCCTGCAATGGAATGTGTCAATTTACCATTTTGTTGAATTTGAATAGTTTAATGTGATTTAATTAATCCTCCCATACGTTCTTGATTACGATCTATTGTTCTTGCTGTGTCTCCTTTCAGTATTCTGCTGCAATGGGTTTATTTCCCCACAGGGATCATTAAAACTCGCTCTCATCTAAATTGAAAATAAAGCGTGTGAATAAATCTCGTCAGTGTTTTTCTTCTCATGTAAATACACTTTCTATCAGCAAGAGTGCATCTGGGATACTTGAAGCACGAGTGCTTTTCACTCTGAGTGCTTTTGTACACTTTCATTTACACCACCAGTTTGAGAGTCACCAAGTAAAACCCAACGTTAAATGCTTGACTTTAGGAGAACCATTGACTCCGAAACTTAAATACGAGTAAATGTGAGGGGTAAAGAGACACTTCTGCCGAGTGCTTTGGTAAAAGCTTCATGCAGTTCCCGATAAAGGACAAAGAAGGACAAGAAAATAAAGTATGTGACGGTGACGTTCGTCGATAACCACCTTGTAATTCACAAACTCATTCCATTCATTCACATTTCACAGGCTGTGGATTCTTAAACGAGGGGAAGCTGTTGTGTCAGACCAGGTCTACATATGCCAACCTGCACCCCTTATCAGAGGGAATTAGTCAAACAAACACACGACTATCCAACAGGAGACCCTTGTTCCTGTCCCAAAGTGTTGTTGAGTTACTGTGAAGTTTCGCTCGTGGCGTGTGTTCGTTAATTCTTTAGTTTACGAAATTATTTAAGCTCAACCATGATGTGTTTTCTGAATTTAACGAAGCGATTTTGTCGCCTCAACCTAGCGTTATTGTAACGTGCCACCACCATATAACCACGATTAAAAGGTTGTGGTCATGTAATGCATTTCTGAAAAATCTTGTTGGATTTTTCTTAAAACACATAATATTGTTTAATATACAAAAAGAAAAAGGACATACGTGGGTTCCGTTCTGTTGGGTTTCCATTTGTAGCTGAACCTCAACAGCTCCTTTTGTTATGTATTAATTTACTTGGAATCATTCATTTGGACAGTGAGGAAGTGAAGTGGAACCGGCACAATGCGGGTTCCCTGAATTCTGCTGAATAATCATTTTTAATTATTGCCCAGACCTGACGCATAACAAGACGAGGACTCAGAGGCTTTTCTTTGCCCATGTAAGGGCCACTGTCATGTCGGGCCTGTTCATCACAACACAGGCTTGTACCTTAAAGACCAATATTGATGGTTGGTAATGCAGCACCCACCATTAACTATCACCATAATTAAAACATTTCTGTTTTAAAGAATTGAATATATGGTAGTTTTCTCATCACAACTCCTATTACATTAGAGAAAGAAAAACATTTCTACTGGCCCTTCACACAAGCTGTTCATCTTGTCGTCTACTAAGGCTTCATTTAGAAAACGCCATGGCCTGTTGTGATTAAGCAGTTGTCAAAAACTTCCATCCATAATGCACATCTCTTAAAAAAAGAAGAAAAGAAAAACATGAACATAATGGATGCTTGTTGGTATGCGCCTCTTGGGGGAGGTCTTTTCATATTTTCAGCCATAACAACTTGCAATTTGATATTGTAAATAGTTAATGTTTTCATTATTTATGTAACAGTAAATACAAATTTGAAATAGAAATGTCTTTTGAAGTTGACTTGTTTGCTGGCTTTAACAAATATGCTACTGTGTCAAGGTTTGGTAAAAAGATGCATAGAACAACAACAACAACAACACATTATCAACGTCATAAATCAACTGACTCCCAGTTATGGGATATTATTGCCAGTGCTAACATTACCACTCAAAATCAACACACCAAGCATCTGTGCAGCTTTCTGACCAACAAAACTGCTTTTTTTGTTACTGAAGACTAGAGCATGAAATGACAGATCTGTAATATGATTTTTACCCCGGGGTTCATGGAGTCATGAGGGCTGCACATTGAACTGATGCTCAAACCACTGAACCACAGCATCCGAACTCCTTTTCTTCTTCTCTGAATGCATCAGGACAAAAACAGTCGAGAATCTACGACCTGACTCGTTTCTTTTCTTTTTTTGCGAACTAAAAATACCACTGACTCTGCCTGCCGCAACAACTCTCTGAGGGAAACTACCGTGATGCAACAGAGAGAGTTGGAGAGGTGGAGTGTGTGAAGCAAAGAGCGGTGTATGTATGACTTATAGAATGTGCACCTCTACCAATAATTTAATACATTTCAGGGTCTTCTTGATTGTTTGTCAGGTCTGATATTGACGAGACAACATTTTTGGACTGGAGCTGTCAGTGGACATCGTTTCTGGCTATCGCTAGCTTCCTACATTAAAAATACAAGCGTTCATAACTATGTAGGATCTTGTGATTTTGGTCGTTCACATTGTTAATCTGTCTGTATGGTGGTTCTGTCTGTCAAGTTCTGGCTATATGTAAAGAGCAACTCTAAATACCATTACTGAATGGATGGATGGACACTTAAGGCCAACCTTTAATGATAAAACTCAACAAGAGCAAGAAATTGATAATACATATGACGACCGTATCCCATTAAACACCGGAGATCCAAAGGTCACGACACCCCTAACATCACATTCCAGTCGCAGGTGTCACAACTGAGGAGACAAAGGACTCACTGGAGTGTCCTGTGAAGCTAATCAGTCAATCGACAGCCTTTTTTACGCTGAAGTCTGAACCCTTCTTCTTGTTCCTCTTCCGCCAACACAATTTATAGTAGCTCAGGAGTCACGGCAATTAGCGAACCAATCTGTCTGAAATGCTGTTATCATGAGAGGCCACTGCATAAGGTCTCGGTAACGCCAGCGTTAACGTGTAAAAATACATTTCTGACCAAAAAATAATTTGAGACGAAGGCAATTTGAGCTTTCACGTAGAGTTCAACGGCACTGACATTTGATGGGATGGAAAACCAGAGTCAGAAATGATGAAAGATTATAAATGATATTAGCTGTGTCTCAAAGACTGCCCAACAGAGGAGTCATAGCACGGTCTGCATTCAGTCAGACAGCATTGGACAGGTCAAATGAATTCTCTTGAATCGACAGTATGAACTAAATGTACGGTTAGCAAACAAGCGCACATTGGGTCAGTGCATCAACAAGCTTCTGGCACCTCCATCTGAGTTTCAGCATTTATTTTGCTGTCTACTCTTGAATTCAAGGCTCTGGTCACAAAGATTTTCTGATCTTCTGATTTTCTGATTTTCTGATCCGAATCGGTGGCCTGAGGTCGAAGCGACAACGTAAACACCGGAAGGCGGTCCTGAACAACGTCTTATCTGCCCAGCGTACTTTATTACTGGACCAGGATTGTGCTCGTCTATATAAACACGCGTACCTGGCTAAGCGAGCCTTTTAGCTCATGTCTAAATTGTAGTTGGGTCGGATCGAGGTCGGATCCCGTTCCCACCAGAAATGAATCACTCTGGAACCCGTCTGTGACCGGACAGAGAACATTTCTCTAAAGGGTCTCGATCCGCATCTGAGTTGGACAGCTGTGCTCAGATCTGCCCGGACAAATTGCACCGAGGGGAAAAGCGAACCAGAGTTTGATTAAAGCGCATTAAACAATACATGTCATAAAATTGAAGCCATGACCACCAGGGACGCTCTGGGACTAGATTCAGCCCTGGACTTTGAGATGGAGCCTTTTATGTGAGCGCCCAGAGGGCACAAGCTGTAACATTTTTGGCAGTAAATTAATTTTAATACGAATACAGTTTCTGTGGTATAAAGAGAATCTGCTGATGCTGAAGACCTTCAAGACACGTTCGGACGTCTTGCTGACACCGACCTCGTCAGTTTCTGCACTGAATCATGAACAAGGCAGCGACATTTTCTTTTTGGGCTAAAGGCATGACCATCCCTATTCCACCCAAGATTGTCTTACCATTATATTCTCACCCTACTACTAATCAAATCCAACCCCTTATGCCCAAACCTAGCCAATCCAACCAACAAAGGCAACGAGTACTCGCCTACCAGAGGCAGATTAGGCCGGGTCAGGCCAGCAGGATTCATAATTTAGCCACCAGTGGGCGGGAACGCTAATTGCAGTTCGTCATGTTCTCAATGTGCCAGTCAGTATTCAACACAAACAAGGGTCAGTCCAAACTGGGAGAGGCCATTCGAAAGTCTTCCCGATGGCGAGTGCGCCCCCGATGATAACCTTGATGGAGTCCCCACGAACATTTTCTGACAACAATAATTAAATCCTTTGTTTTACTTGTGTTGAGATTGAAATGGCCAACTTCCCCTCTGCAGGTCAGATCTTGCAATGTGGTATAAGACCCTCAAGGGTAGAGTCGTGTGGAACGTATTTTATGATGAAAGGACATTCGGTCAAAGCCGCAGTCAGCTGTGTAAAAGTTAATCAAGAAGATAATATGATGGTTCCATGGAGAGCTTCTTCTTTCATAAAAATGATGTCAAACTTTATTATTCAGTCTGACACACTGACGTTCCCAGTTGAGTATTTGAACCGATATTAGTCGTTTACTCCAAATGTCCAGTTAATCACATTGACCGTTTGATTGACGGCATTTATTGTGTAGTTGTTTTAGTTTGTCTACATGCTGATCAGAATGACACAATCACAAGTAGATCGGGACGATATTGACAAAAACAGGCGTAACTGTCTAAAGCTAATAAGCTCATATCTCTCTCTCTCTCTCTCTCTCTCACACACACACACACACACACACACACACACGGACACACTAACCTCCCCTATCAGGCCTCTCTGCTCTCTCTCCCTTCCTAATTGACCATGAAAGTACCCCATAAATCGAGTTACTGCATTGTGCCTGTCTAGTCATATAAAAGTGCTTTAATGGTTTTGCTAGGAGCTCTGTTGGGAACATTAGGCAGAACTCTCCACATTCATTAGCCCATTAGCCTGTTTCAATATTGACACTGTCTCATTTGTCCCCTCCTCCCCTGTCTGTCAGGGCCAAGACACTCTGGGACCAGGTCTGAAATCTGCCTTCTGGCTCTGCTTTGGTGCGGATCAATCTGCTGCACCGTTTGCTAAATGGTTCCCCATATCGCTTTGGGAATTGTTCTTGAAGCGGAATATTGGAGAGGCACACAATAGAAACCAGTCATCTATTTCATCTAATCTTATCTGGAGTAGCCTGTAGTTTGATACTATGATTATAAAAACGGACACTTTACTCATAATCATCTAAAAGGTATTACATGTCTAATGTTCCCTACATTTCATCAATACTTCCATTGATCCACAGACAGATAAGCAGACGTGATGTTTCCCCTGTTTTACGTTTGTACCAGATACATTTTATAAATCTGTATTGACTTTATCCTTTAAGTCACACATCGACTGAATTAATCTGGTTTACTACAGCGGTAAATATATATATAAAAACGGAAAAAGGGATGCCGAAATGACTACGGTATGATGCAGATGGTTTGTACAGATACATTTATGTATATAAATGTCTCTTTATAATTACAAGTTACTGTCATAGGGCTCTGGATGCGCACAGGCAGCTACAACATGTCTTACCTTCAGCCCCAGGTCTCGAGGCTTTCTTGACACGGCATCACGAATTTAAAAAAATTCCACGTATTTGCGTCACTTATTGTGTCCACTCATGTTTTTTGGATTGTATGCACTCGCTCCACGCAACAAAGATTGCTTTGTTCGCCCCATTAGTGACCGACCCTTGTTAAACACAACACTGAGACTTTTCGCTTTACTCGATTCCCAATAATTTCATAAAGTCTTAATAGGGAATCTCACCCTTTTCACAAAAAAATATACTAAAAATATAGTAAATGTCAGGGTTAAAACCACAGGAAAAACAACTGGATTGAATTGCTTATTCACTAATGAAGGCAGATATCAAGGTGAGCATGTGAAAGTCCATTAAAGCTGCATTACTGAATGATTCACAACTGTGCTTCGTGAAATCGCTCTATATGTATAAAAAGCTCAGAGAAAAAAACTGCTGCTTTGACTTTTCTTTAATGTACAAATACAGTATGAACATATTTCCAGAGTAAATTATCATTACTGCAGTACATACTGTGTGTGCATTGAACAAACACATTTGGAAACATTACCAGAGAAGACGTAGCATCATTTCTGTCTCCAGCAGCCTGAACAACACTGCACTGAACCCACTGAACCCGCTGAAGTAGAACATTATGCTAATGTGAGATATGAGACTGCAATTCTGCCAACTAGCCAGGAGAGCAGATAGCTTGCATGTGAATGTGCACACACACACACACACACACACACACACACACACACACACACACACACACACACACACACACACACACTCGCATATTATATCTTCCATCCAAATCCACGGGGGGGTTTCTGGCTTTATTTAGGAGTATGAAAGACACACCGCGGCGTGCGCATGGCAGCTGGTCCAATCACGATAAGTATGCAAATTTAACATTTGATTACATTTATACTTGTGCTTTGTGGAGTGAGGTGAGTTTTACTTCAGTATCAGCCGCTGTCAGCAGGTAGCGGCGCTTTGAATCCTTTGAATCCGGGGGAAATGCTGATATTACTGCAACGTGGGACAATACGACAACCCATCTATAATTCTGTGTGTGTGCATGTCATGTGTGCGTGTGTGTGTGTGTGTGTGTGTGTGTGTGTGTGTGTGTGTGTGTGTGTGTGTGTGTGTGTGTGTGTGAGAGAGATGAAGTAGAAGCCTGTTTAAGGTCAGTCAAGCTGTGTCGAGCATGGCCTTTACGCCCCCCCCCCACACACACACACACACACAACACACACACACACACACACACACACACACACACACACACACACACACACACACACACACACACACACACACACTGCAGAGGATCCTGCAGGGCGGTCCGGATTGCGTGACCAAGTTCACGGACATTTTCTTTATGTGTCGTGCCGGTGTCACGGAAAAGAAGTGAGAGCATCAGTCTTTGCCACCTGAGACCCGCAGATGCTGTCAGAGGGCAAGAATCAGTGTTGTATAAACACCGACGCCTCACAGTGTAAACCCCAATTCTATGACCCCACCGCCCTGCTGCTCCAAGAGATGCTGACTTTGTGGATGCTGGGTGCAGGTACATTAACTATTTATGCCACCGGTTCTCCACCTGTGCTCTTTCTAGAATCAGGAGGAACTGCTTTAAAATATATATATATATAATAATAACCAATGTGAAACACTGTTTTTTATAGTAAATTAATTTGGGACAGAATCAAATGACTAACATAATATAATCTATTTTCTGTTCCCATGAAAGGGGATCAGTGTAGCTACTACAATAGTGTGAGTGGAAATTCTCACAGAAAGTCTAGTATTTCAATAATGGCTCCAACAATAGCCAGGACATACTTCTTTAAATAAAAAAAAGTGCTACAAAAAGTCAGAAAAAAGGATCTTTAACTACAATAATAAGAGGACGGTCTTACAATCTGTTAGTGGATCTAGACAAAGACAAGCTAAATAAAAAAAACACTTAAAAATGTGATGTTTGTTCAGTTTGGAAAGGCTTCCATTGTTAGTTTTCAAAACTGTCAAAGACCAACCGAGAAGGATATGTCCACATGATGACGGCACTAGATGAAAGATTAGGAGATCGAAAAACTATTCGGGATAATCCTCTGAGGACCATGAATATTCACAGCCCCTTTCAGAGGTTAATAGTATTGCTGCCATCGGGCCACATTTACATTTTCCATCATCAATGTAGACATAGTGCTTTCCTCAGCCGATGCGGCAGAGCACAATAACATCCATCACTTCTAACCTGTAGGGGGTGGCATATGAATCACTAAGTAAAGGAAATACAACTCATTATTAATCCTTCCTTTGCAGTTGCAGGTCCAACTTCCTGCCCCCATCCAACACTGCCAGAGAGCTCATTAGCTCACCCAGCAGCCGCTCGGCGAACTGTCGCTCATCGGCCGTTTCTCATCCCGTTAAATGAGGTTATTGTTGGTGGCGATCGTTTAGTTTAAATGGCTGCTACCCTGAACAACAAGCTTGATTTTTATCACCCACACATCAGTCTGAACGCAAACAGACACCACAAGCTGTTAAATGATGTTCTGCATGATGATGGTGTTTATATATGATGTCAGCGCCATGGTGCTCTGTCTGTCTGTGTGTGTGTGTGTGTGTGTGTGTGAGGACAGACTGCATAGCACACATGCTGACTTTTACCCCCTGATGTATTCCTGCTATATTGCTGACAGCCTGCAGTCTGAAGAATACATTCATTTAATGATTGCTGGGTTTGTGAGTTTGTGTGTGTGTGTGTGTGTGTGTGTGTGTGTGCGTGTGTTTGTGAGTGTGAGTGTGAGTGAGTGTGTGTCAGCAGTTGGCTAGTGCAAACAACAGCCGCCCCGCTGCTCACTGGAGTCGGTGGTGGATGATCCATGCGTGGAGGTCACAGCACCAAAGATTTGACAGACTTTTCACGATCATATATTTTACCGAGAACAGATGGAGGAGATTACGTTGAACAAACGCGGCAGATAGACCCATTAGGATAATAATACCACATCTGTTTACCTTGACCCGACTGATTTGAACCATTCAGGATGTCAAGTAGTGGAAGTGAGACTCTGCTTCTCTTGTGGAGGGTCCGGTATGTCTGGCAGCTTTAAACATTGCAAAAAATATATATATTTAGATCTCTCTAGGTAATACGATATCAAAAGTCTAGTCTCATTAATAGACTTGACCCAGAAGTTTGAAGACTCATCGGATGCCTAACATACTGCACTGCTATGAAGTCATAACTCATTTGTATTTAGTTACCTGCCAGGATTGTACGATAGCACAGAATTGCATTGACCGAAGCTGTGTGTATCTTCTTTTGCTGAAGTGGTCCAAAAACGCAAAGGGCTTCAGCAAACGACGGAGGAGGCTGTATTCTGTGTTTTTGGACACTTTTTGGACACTGAACCTGGGTGGAGACGCAGATGTAGCACTAAAATGGACAGCGGACACGCGTGTTTCTTCCCCTACTTTGCAGCTTTGAAGCCACGTGAATGTGTGAAATATGATTTGAGCAAATAAGCAAACGAGTAAACCGGTTAAGCTAAAAATGATTTGTTTTTTAAGTGGGGCAATAAGATAGAATAAGTCTAAAAATAAAGCCGAGTGTCAGATGTGTACAAGGCATTGATGCAGTCCACTCTGTACTGTCAGTTACCAAAGCATAAACGCACAAGTGCTATAAAAAGACATCGTCAGTGTTCGTCGTTGTAGAGCGCGTGTGATCATGAAGAAGAAGAAAGATCGAAAAACTCTGAATAACCCAGAAACACAGACAGAGGTAAATAAATATAATACAGAGGCTGGGATGAAAAGAGATGAAGACATCTGCTGTTCATATCGGTGAAATTTGGTTTCAATTTAGTCCTTTAGAAGTGTTCCAGACAACGTGTGTGTGTGTGTGTGTGTTTGTGTGTGTGTCTGTGTGTGTGTGTGTCTGCGTGTGTTTGTGTGTAATCTAATCAGGATATGGAGATTACCATTAAATCGTCCGGCACGGATTACACTCCCTTTCACCGAGCCGATTCAAAGGCCGCACTTATAAACGGGGGGTTAACAGCTTGTTATAAGACGTTGGATTGTGTGTGTGTGTGTGTGTGTGTGTGTGTCCCATGTGCCGAGCTAATCTTCATCACTCGGAGCGACGAGAAGGGCCAAAGACAAGCAGCCGGCACCGTGAACAACGCCAGACGCGAAGAGAGACGGGGCAGAACAAAGGACACACACACACACACACTCACAGACACACACACACTCACAGACACACACACACACACACACACACACACACTCAGAAAATGATAGAGTTGGACGCACTCACCCAGCAATCACAGCGCAGAAGTAGAGGATCGTCACCTTTCCCCGGTGCAAGGTCACACGTTACACTGTGTGTGTGTGTGTGTGTGTGTGTGTGTGTGTGTGTGTGTGTGTGTGTGTGTGTGTGTGGTTATGTGGGTGTTATGTGTACGCTCTCTGTCTGTACACATAACACCACGACTTCAGCTCACACTAAGGAAAGCATCTCTGATGTTGTGGAGAAACAGCTCTGATAAATGACTGTCACTCAGAGTGATGTTCAGGTGAAAACACTCTTCAGGCCTTTGGTCCTGACTAAGTGGACTTTCAGTCAGATTCCAAATAAAATGATATATATATATATTTATATATATATATATATAAATGCAGGGAAATATCCTGGATAGGGCTGCACCGATATGATCCCTGTGTTTCCTCAACAACCTGAACGCCTCACTGTGTGGAAGGCATCAGCCGGCTTGACTAAAACAATGCTTTGCTAACTTTATAAAACAACATTTTTACACAATAAAATACGTATAAATGATACCAGATCGGCCCCTTTGCCAACGGTACACGATCCAGCCATTTGGGTCGGTGTATGAATATCAGTATTGGTATTAATATCTCGAGTCTTGGAGGATTTCCATCACAAAAAACACAACTTTTTTAAGAATGCCGATTGACATATTGACAACATGCAACCCATACGGCGTTCATCTTGATGCTAATTTAGCACATTTTCTGCGGCGGAACCTGCAAACTGTTTGATCCTCACTTGATCCTGAACAGATCCTCTACGCCGTGTCGGGAGGGTTCAGAACCAAGAGAACAAACGGAAACCCCCTATTCGACTGAGCTAACAGAAGAGCGTTTGCAGAGGAAACCTGCCGATTAGCATCAGAGGCAGAGAGTCAACAGCGCTGCTGTCCGGCCGATGACGCCGCCTGGAGAACTGTTTACAGAACCGGAGAGAGAGGAGCTGTAAATCAACACTCGAGCCGAGTGGAGACGTCTCGGTTTACAGCAGCTGGAAATCAGAGTGGGTGCATTTTAAAGCGCGAGGCCACATCTCACCACGGGGCCACGAGACAATTCTACTGGAGGCGGAAACTAAACCTCGAAAGGCGAAAACCCTTCACTCGTTCCTTATTTCAGTTTGTGCAAAAGTGACCACTTTATGCAGAGCTGCCTCTTATTTTCACTCCAGCAAACCACATCTGTGCGCACATCTGTGTCCTGCCTCGGTGCAGGGCTTCATTAGACCGTCGTCACCTGGCAGACACATGCTGCTTCCACAGAAAACACGGCTGCACGTTGGTGGGAAGACGACGGCGATACAAATGCAGCGTACTCTTTCTGTTGATGAGAAAGGAGGGACGGAGGCAACTGTGCCATCAGAAACAATACGGAGGAGGTTGCTCCGATCAGGACGATACAAACATATTTGTTAATGTGTTTGGTGTAAGAATGAGACTTCTAAGAAGTGTATTTTATGTAAAAGTTGCTCAGACAACAATTAAAAATGATTAATTAATAAAAAAGGTCATGTGTCAAGTTGCCTACTGATGTGCTCACCTAAACCCCTCAGTGTGTTGTTTCCTGCTAATGCTATCTGTCAGGGATACCACTGAACATGAAGTTACAGTTGACCCTGTTAGCCTGGACTTTATACGAGTCGGGGTCTCTGTTGCATGAAAGAGCATGAAAACGACTAATTAACTAAATTAAATCTTAGTCGACCAAGACCTAAACGACCGACTGGGGGCAGACAAATAGAAATATGTCTTTTTTTTTTATTCTGACGGTTCAAATCTTTATGCCAAGCTACGCTTAACATGTCCTCCACTGTCCTTCATCTCTGTACTGGACACAGAGGTCAACATGAGATCTCTCTTCTCAACGGTGGACTGTCCCTTTAAGATACTCAGTTCAAGTCGTGATGCTCTGATGGCCAAGATGGTTGTGCTTGACTGTAGATACAGAAGTTACCGTCCAACATATCTGTAGTAAAGATCATAAAATTAAACTCTTGTCAGTTTTTCCCTTTACGGTGAGAAACACAGACACACAGTCATGTTTACCATCCCTTTAGAGGACATTACATCGACATACATTTGTTTCCTGGAGACTTTCCCTAACCCTTACCGGACCAGTATCAGGCTGAAATGAATCACCTTAAAATGTAATGATTTCTGTTATGGAGACTTACATGTTGTCCCCAAAAAGGAAGACGAGTCCCCACAATGTGACTGTATAAACAGATGCATGTCCCCACAACATCAGTAATACACACAAACAAACACACACACACACACGGCACTGATCATAAATAAATGCAAAACGAGTGAAGTCATCACTTATACACACACACAGTCCCAACTGCCTTTGTTTCGTGTACACACAAAGAGTCACGCATGCTCACACTACACAATGACCTCATCCCTCACATCGTGCCTCCTCCACCACATCACACACACACACACACACACACACACACACACACACACACACACACACACACACACACACGGACAGAGAGGGTCAACCCATTAAGGCACAACAGCAGCTGATCCCTCCATTTATATTGTGCACTTCATTCATGTCATTCTCTGTAAGAGACTACATAAATAAATTAATCATATCAGGATTATTAATTGAGTCAATATATTCTGCGCAGTTAACATTTAATCGGCAGTGCTATGAAAAGCTTTTCCAGGAATTCAGCGTGTGTGTGCGTGTGTGTGAATTTCATTGTGTTGTTTCTGAGGAAACCCAAAAACTAAATGAACCACTGAGCTGCAAACCATCTTAATCACACAGAATAAATTAAGATGTATCAGATGTTCAGAAGCATTTAAATTAGTTTGATGGACCATCTATTGGTCTATATGGTCCACTTTTGTTTTCTGCTCGGACCACTGTCATCAGAAGGAAACTGAATTAGGGCAGCTGGAAAAGGTTTCATGTTAAACAGATCTACTGACTGTTTTCTTTTAGCTCCTTTTGGCCTTTGTCTCAGTGATAGTGATTGTTTTAGCAGGAGCCATTTTACCCGTTTGTTGTTGCATTGTTCTGTGTAACCGCCTTGGGACTCAGTAATGGGACTCAACCAGTTGAATGAAGGCGAAAGAGACAGAGCAACGAGGAGCACACACACACACACACACACACACACACACACACACACACACACACACACACACACACACACGTGTATGTGAGGGGGTCATACAAGCAAGCTAAAAGGGTTCATGCAGCAAAGAGAGAAAATGTGTCCCTTATTAGTTAAAGTGTGGTTCAGTTGTTAAACGCTTACATGTCGTTACATTATCAGACATATTTAATAGAAAACATGTCAATAAAGGTTCATCTTACCCATGAAAAAATTACCTTGAGTACACTCTCGGGCTCAGTCCATAAAATGGAGTCAATGTGAAACCCTCAAAAGGATAGATGTACGAGCTTGAGTGTGTGTGTGTGTGTGTGTGTGTGTGTGTGTGTGTGTGTGTGTGTGTGTGTGTGTGTGTGTGTATGTGTGTGTGTGTGTGTGTGTGTATGACTCCAGGGAGGCCTCTGCTGTCACACCTTTTTTTTTTTTACACCAGGGTCTCTCACTCTCTCTTCTTTATCTCCAGAGGTCTTTGTATTTGGAGGAAGACACTGATCTCATTGGCCTTGCTGGGAAGCAAAGCGGGTGGACACATGAGTCATACATGCCTCTGTGTGTGTGTGTGTGTGTGTGTGTGTGTGTGTGTGTGTGTGTGTGTGTGTGTGTGTGTGTGTGTGTGTGTGTTGCCAGACCAGTCCTCTTTGCATTAGAAAGTTGTCTTGGGGGTAAAAGAGAAACACCCTCTCTTTTCTCCACTTTGCTGTGTCCTGCAGTTCACCCTTAAATAATTCAAATATCTCCCCGCTTCCCCCGACACACACACACACACACACACACACACACACACACACACACACACACACACACACACACACACACACACACACACACACAATGTCCACAATTGGCATCAAAGTGAAGTTTGCTTTTCATCCAGCCGGAAACTGGAGGCCATGTCCACATCCACTGCTCATGAATCTGAAGATGCCTCTTTGAGTCTCGGCTCTGGACTTCCCCCGCTCGTCTCTCTGCGGACACACTGCTCTCCTGTTGTAACGAGGACCGTGGGACAATTGTAACAAAGCGTGTAAAAACAGGGCTGCAATTATTATCTGTCGTCTTAATTATCTGTTCCTCTATTGTTCGGCGGATTGTCTTGTGTATAAAACGGGGACAGAAATCACATAACTTTCCATGTTCCAAAGGTATGAAGAGTAAAATGACACAACACATAGAAGATGAGCTAAACGTCTGAGGATGTTTGGCCTTTTTTCTGGCAAAATAATGACTGAATTGATTATCACCACTGAATTGATTCATGACTGAATTGATTATCACCATGATCGGCGATTCATTTTCTATCGAATGGAGCAATGGAATCCATTTTGTTGTTGTGAATCCTGACACTTTTTCAAGCCTGCAGGGGCATGGTGAGTAGCAGTAATAGTGCAGCAGTAGCACTACTAATTGTAGTGGGGTGGGGTGTATTTGATACTCTATTTGAAAGACTTACTTTTAGTTGGGCTTGAAACACACTGAGTCTCTCACGCCTCGAACTCTAATCCCTGCAACCTGTAAACCTTTGATGTGCAATTAATGACTTCATTTCTAGTTTTACTCTTTACTCCACCTGCGGCGTATTAAAAACAAGTGAGTCGCTCCAGGGGCCCAGAATCCCGGCTCGGCTAACAGGTAGCATTTACAACCCCCCGCCCCCCCCCGATCTCATCACCACCTTTTATCTGTGCAATCATCTGGCAATAAAAACGTCCGAATAAGATCCAGTACGTTAATAACAACACATGTAGCGTTTGCTCAGCCTCAGAGAGGAGAGCGACAGAGGCAGCGGCACTGAGTTTTTCAGCTTCAGTTTCCGGTTTATCGCCAACAATCCATCTCTTAACATATAGAATTTTCTAAGGGGGGCAGTTGAAAATATTTTCAAGACCGTTGTGGAAAACGTTGGTCTCGAGCCTCGTGCACCAGCTGCTGCAACAAACTACCGAAAAACGGTCACCATCGGCCGCGTATCGGAGATCCTTATCTCCACTCTGTCTCTTTGTTCATGTCTGTGTACAAGTACATATGAACCGGGAGCACATGTATCCACACACACACACACACACACACACACACACACACACACACACACATACACACACACACACACACACACACACACACACACACATACGCACACACACGCACACTGCAGCACTTGTCCATTCCCTCAGGTATTGCTGACAACATTGTGGATTAAAATAGCTGACGACCCACATAACGCTGCCGGGGCCAGACACATACAGCGGCACACAGCTGGCCTTATTCAGGAAATACTTGCATAACATGCAATTAACACAAATATTGGAAAATGGCGACTTGATGAGCCACAGCTCGAATATTAAACAGGAATCAATATTGGCGGGTGTTTTGGAGTATTGGGGAATAGGAAACGAAGGCGAGAGGGAAACATGTTTCAGAGTGATAGAAATTGGAGTAAATCTAAATGATCCAATCAGGGATGTTTGAGATCCAAACTTACTGAGTCTCATCCGAAACACTGATCATTAAAAGCTGCAGCAGGAAATGACATGATGCGGACTCAGTTAGTGACTCAGACATTTATCATTTCTGGGCCCCGCAGCTGTTTTTCATTTTCTTTTTTCGTTTGATATCCAGCGATCCGATCAGGTGGATCCAGCCAATGAGGAGCTGGAAGGAAACATGAAAGCGAAGATGTGCCGCCGGCAGGGAGCCAATGAAGCGAAAGGCTCTCGAACCGGCAGCTATAAAACACAAAAGAATGTAGAGCTCACGAGCACGACGTTCGCGTTCGAGCTCAGTGTGTGAGGAGTTTGAGGGGAGGAGACAGGTGGAGGGAGAGCGAGATGTGGTTCAGCGTTTCAAACACATGCTGTTGCGATGGCATCAAAGACAGCTGGTGACGGGCGATGAGGAGACACACTTCAGCGTTCTCCTGGTCTGGGTTTCATCTCCTTCGTTCCAACGAAAGGTGCCTTTTAGGATATAATGAAGTTATATTTCCATAAGGTGCAGATTGGAGCTCTAACAAATGTATTTACTTCCATATTAAACTTTTTTCCAGTATTGATCCATGTTTACTTGCGAGCAGCCCTTTCTGCTTTTTTTTTTTTTGCACATCTTGGTTACGCTACTATTACCTTAAATTATTGTGACTAATAAAACTGTAAGAAGTGGACGTACAGTTGTCGAGACGTCACCCATCGGTTTGTGGACGGGGTTTTGAAGCCTCGACATTTCGGCCGCCGCCATCTTGGATGGAGCTAAGTACAAACGAACGCTGATTGGACCAAACATTGCACAACCTTCGTCAACCAAAACATACTGTGAAAGTTATAAGTACAATCATGACATAAATGAGCATCATGCTGTATTGAAGAAGACTTGAAACTAGAGATTGAGACATAAACTCATGTTTACAATGTTTACTGAGGGAATCAATCAGGAGAGAAGTAGAGTCATTTTCCCATAGACTTCTATACAATTTGACTTGGTTTTGAAACCAGAGGAGTCGCCCCCTGCTGGCCAATGTAGAGAATGCAAGTTTAAGACACTTTTCAGAAGAAGAGGTTGTCGCCTGGTGTGACACCATTGGTAGCAATGTGTGTCCGTCCTCGTGTATCACAACAGGGACCCACTCATGGAAACAATAGGTCCAACACTCAAATCATATCGCTACAGTATACACTGATATGACAAACAATAGAGCGCTTCCAACTTTTTTGTTTACAGTTTGGAGAAAGATTTCCTGTCAACATATCAAGCTTTGCATAAGTCTTGTATTTGTACCTCCGTCTCTCTGAGACAAAGAAAAACAGGACAGATTCCCAAGGTCATCCTCCTCCACTGCATATGACCCATTTACTGTGTCCCCACTCTGCACACACACACACACACACACACACACACACACACACACACACACACACACACACACACACACCAACCATGCATGCATAAAGGCACTCTGGAACGCTGGCACGCTCCATTCTTACTGCAACCTGTCTCTTGTTCCGTCTCAACGTGCACACACACACACACACACACACACACACACACACACACACACACACACACACACACACACACACACAGAGAGAAACAATGTGACATCCCTGATGAAATGCTTACGCAGGAGCTGGTTTCACTCTGACTGACTGAGCCACAGTTCAACGTTAATGCATGATTACATTTGGAGGTCCCCACTCTGATGACAGTTTATCATAATTTCATATATAAAAAATAAGGTAAACAATAAGGCAGGGTACACGTTAGGGCGGGGCTACCTTGTGATTGACAGGTCCAGGAGTGTTTTAACTTCATGTATAAATGTCGGTCTCCTAAAACTTTCTTCGTCAGTTTTCAGTTGTGCTTAGCTCCGCCCTCTCATGTCACTTCTGGTTGCAAAAAAAAAATGGCGACAGTCAAAATGCCAAGCTAAAGGCTTGAAAACGGCAGTCCTCAATTCAATGGGAGACATCACGGTGACTCCGCCCACTTTTTTTATAAACAGTTTATTACTTTTCAAGTTCACATTTGTCCAATTGGGATTCATACTAAGTCTTATTAATATTGTGGTTTTGATTTCAGGCATGTCTTCCAATGTTTATCACTTGCAAGATTTTGTTACATTTTTTTTTCAAGTAGGACTAACTTGAAAATAATTCTGGAGAGCAACAAGCACCCTCACAACCTCCCATGCATTAAAAAGCAGGTCCAGGCCGCTCGGCTCCGTTCCAGAGCGGACGCTGTGCCTTTGGGAACCATTTCAAAAAGCACAGGTTTGGCACAATTACAACGTTAAGCTTCAAGGACATCGCTCCCGGGGACATTTAGGGATTGTCGTTTCTTTCCTTCCTCCGTGCTCGCTACACAACATGTTTTCATCTTTTAGTCAGGTCTCCGGAGGCGACACTGGTCTTCAGACTGGTATTCAGACCGCCTGGGGACAGGGCGGCGGACTTTTAAATTAAAAAGTGTCTGACTCGCTCCAGACTATCGGAAGAAGAAAGCTCTAATTTAATGTGACGCACTCGTCTTCTCGATCTTTGTGAAACCAGCGACAAATGTTTGTGTGTGTGTGTGTGTATCCTGGATGCTGTACTGTGCCAACTGTGGGCCTAGCCAAACTAGACACACACACACACACACACACACACACACACACACACACACACACACACACACACACACACACACACACACACTCTCTCACTTCCTCTGCCACTGTCAACATCCCCTTTCTGCAAAATGAATGATGTCATTACCAAAACAGACACACACACACACACACACACACACACACACACACACACACACACACACACACACACACACACACACACACACACACACACACACACACACACACACACACGGGAGCTCAGAACTAAAGAGACAGGAAGAGAGTGCATTCTTCTAACCAGACGTGCAGATATTAAACTTATTTGCAAAAACAATTAAAATATGAATCAATGTGTTCATTAGCTTGAGCTTTGGGAAGACTCTCATAAGATCACAACATAATGAAAAAAGAGCCGCGGCACTTCATGACATTTGTTTTTTGTTATTGTCATGACTTATTTTCTTTCCTCCGCCCAAACGCATCAGGATTTTGTCAGCCTGTCGTCTTTATTCTTTATTGTTTTGGGAATTCTGACAACATTTTAGTCTGGCAGTAATAAGAGAGAAGAAGAAAAAGAAGAAGAAGAAGAAGAAGAAAAAGAAGAAGAAGAAGAAGAAGAAGAAGAAGAAGAAGAAGAAGAAGTCCTATAATGTTATTTATTTGGAGTAATGTGTTTCCACTCGTCTTTATTGCGTCTTCTCTTTGCTGAAACATCAGTGTTTCCACTGCAGACCAGAACACAAACTTTTATGCTATATTTAGACTTTTATTTATTTTGTAATTCCTACCCTCTCCATTCAGTGTTTGGTAACGTGCAAATTTAAAATGCGCATGAACAAAAGGATCGCAGAGGGGGAGGGAGAAGAAAAGACGGACAGACAGAGAGCGAGAGAGGGGCGAGTGGAGAAAGGGGGGCTGGATGGATGCCAGGTCACTGGAGCTTTATCCCTGAGCCAATCGCTCTGCAAACACTGGCTCAGCAGGATGTAGAGACACACACACACACACACACACACACACACACACACGACACAACGCACCTGTGTGTGTGTGTGTGTGTGTCAACACAGCTCAGCCTGCGATCACCAGGAGGATTCCTCCTAATAAAAAAGAAGGAAATCAAACACTGCTCTGCTGTGAAATAACTTCCCAAATACAGGTGTGTTTGACCAGTAAATCCAGTCTCATAACCGAAAACAGAGGAGTTATAAATAAGATTAAAAACTAGACAGAGGACACATTCAGTCAACAATACTTTCCTGTAATCCTTGAAAGTATGCTCATGGTTTTTGTTCTCTAATATAGAATATATATATGTAAAGGGTCAGATTACTTTCAAATGCAGTTACTGAATACTAATTACATGGCAGTCTGTGTCGTTCGTAATGCATTGGATTACATACAAATGGAATCTAATCTGAAAACATTGGGATTTCTTCAAAATGAGACATTGAAAATACTATATCATTTTCATATCAAACAAAATCCATTGAGCCGAGTCAGCGTCTACAGCTTGTCAAACCCAGTCACCCTCACACCAACTGCACTGGCACGGACTACAGGTACTGTGTGTGTGTGTGTGTGTGTGTGTGTGTGTTTTAAATGCCATGTGGAGGACTTTGCCGTTGTAATGCAAGAGGAATGCTTATGCTCCATTTTCAATCAAATCACATATGATACAAAATATATATTAGTTAAGTCACCATTAACAAAACTGGCAACCCGAGACATGTTCAAGAATGTAATCAATTAATCCACGACAATGTAACTAAAATCACATTGCAGACAGTTTTACTGTTTATAGTTGCTTATTTTGTTGTATATATCCAGCAGTCTTTGGCTAAACACTCAGCTCGACCAGAAGCCAGATTCAAACTGGTATCAGCGATCTCATCTGACAGCAGATAGGAACATTTCCTCCAATGTTACTTCTCCCTGTAATGCAGAGCAACCACACAATGGCTGCTATCCGCAGTGTGCTCGCAGCATGGAGAGATGAATGAGTAAATCTCCTTGTAAACTGTAGTCATCGGGATCCGTGGTGGATAGAGCTGGAGAGTTGCCCTCCATCAAAAGAATAAAAAATAAAAACACACACTCATCTTGAAAGATCAGGGCTATGGCTTTCACAGCATAAGCTCTCTCCAACGAGAGTGCAGTTCATTTGTTCCGCTTTCCTGCAGTCTGACTGCTCACTTTCTTATCTAATCTCTGCCACCGTAGACTGAGTGCCTTATTCACTTACTGAATTATGGCTTCCACGGGCGAGTGTGTGTGTGTGCGTGTGTGTGCGTGTGTGTGTGTGCGTTTTACTCAAGTGATTTCAAATTACGAGGACAAGACAATAACTGTGTGTGTGTTTGGAGGAACGATAAAAAAAAAGAAAATGAATGAATGCAGTGATTAGAGCGGCTCATATTGAGGAGAATATTGGCACCAGCTTCCACACTGTAGGAAGTGAAGGCGCACGTTTGTGACGAAAGGGTTCTGTTTGTACAGATCTGACTTCTTTTACAGCTTTTTATTTGTTTCTTGGGTTTGCGGTAGTCGCTGGACAAGTAGCGTAAGAGTTATGACCATTAAAATACTGAAAAGAGTGCCTCTTAATGTGCTTAGAAATCCTATTTTAAGACTCCCATCCATCCATGTCCTGTAAAGCTTGTGCTGCTCAGAGTCACAGTGGGATGTAGTCAGTCCCAGCATGCAGTGGGCAAGAGGCGGGTCACACTTGACAGGCCGCCAGTCAATCACAGGGCTGACAGAAAGTGCCCATCGACCTGAGCCTGGCGGGTTCACTTCAAAAATGAAACCACAAGCAGCTGAGAGGTAAAAAAAAAAAACTAAACATGTCAGCCTTCTGGTTGCAATTCCAAGTTGTTGTTTCGGGTAATTTCTGACAGCTACAATTCGTCCCACTTGCCCAAAAAATAATAATACAACAAAAGGGTAAAACGTGCAAAACTATGACTGCAAAAATCCTAATTTGTGACACTTAGATCTAAACATTAGACACATTAGAGACATTAATCCTGCAAGTAACATGGAGGTCTGGATACAATGTCATCGCAATCCAGGTCATGGTTGTTAAGATATTTCCCTATAGATGTGGATATTTTCCTGTCGACCAAAGTGTTCTCAGGCTTCAACCTTGTGGACTGCGCATCAGAGTCCACAAGGCCGAACGTTTCTACATGACACGAGAAAAGCAGCCAAGTCCTGACATTTACAAGCTGGAACCAGCACATCGCAGTTTTTACAAGATGAGTTGCACAATCATTGTTTGAACAAATGTTTATTGAATTTACCAAATGTTCCGGCACTAGAAATATGTCGAGCTATATTGCCGCACAATAACGGAAGTAGTCAAAGTTCATATACAGGAAATATGACGAGAGTTTTAAGTTCCATTTAAAAAAGAGGTTTATTTTCGCTTCATCCTCTTCTTCTCTTCACCCCTCTCTCTCTCTCGCTCTCTCTCTCTTTGTCTTCCTCCGTGTTGGTCTCTCACTCCTCCTTGTCTCTCCATTCCTTTGTTTGTCTCCCTTGACTTCCTCTTTTTTTTTTCGTCTGCGAGGAAGCAGCTGCGCACCACAGACAATTACATAACTCGCTGTGTATGTGTGCGTGTGTGTGTGGGTGTGCGTGTGTGTGTGTGTGTGTATGCAGGGAGGATGGCCAGAGAAACAAGAAGATGGAGTGAAGAAAGGTCTTCCTGACTAGCTCCTACCTGCATGTATATGCATCTTACCTCGTGTTTTGTGTCTACTGGTGTTTTCTTTCTTCCTCATTCTTTGCTCCACTTATTCACTCATGCCCCCTCCTCCCATTCTTCCCTCCGTCCCTGCATACAGAGTCACTGGGCTGTGAAATGTGAAAAACTGCAGCATGCATGGCAATTCATTATCTTGTCAAACTTCCGAAGGCCAGCTTCAAACCACAGAGACAGAGCGAGAGAGAGAGAGAGAGAGAGAGAGAGAGAGAGGGAGAGAGAGAGGGAGAGAGCCCAGTGCATGCAGTGGTCCTTGCAGGGTGAACAGGTCACCGAAGAGAAGAGAGGAAGCAGACACATCTGATGACGGATATGATCGACACCTTAGTTCATGCGTGTGTGAGTACTGGCTGAAAATACAACACAAACAAACAGTACATGAAATACACCAAACTTGATGGATGGTCAAATGTACAAGTCATGGAGAGCAATACCCCGGTCTAATAAGGAAATCCAGTCCAAACTCCTAAATTAGTTCAGTCATGACTTTTGTGAATTGGCCGCAGCATTTTTTTATTTTTATATAATTACTTTTTACATCACTTTGCGATAAACTGCAATATGTATCCTGGAAATGCCAGGAAGTGGAACATGTTGCCGATAAAAGTAACTAATGGCGCCCAGTCACCATGAAAACAGTTTGGCCTTGTACAGGACCGCTGTGCGTCCTGTGTGAAGCCAAAAGTAAGCGCTAACTGTAGGTTACGTAACATTGTTAGGCTTGTTATGAAACGTTACAAAAGAAAGTTTAATCATTATTATTATGTACGCTAGTTAAGTTGTTGCATTGTTATTTTGTGATATTGTTACATTTCATTGTTACGATCCATTGTTACATTGTTACATCGTAACGTCGTGAGGTTATAACGTTACGATGTTTCGTTACAATACTCCATCACTTTGTTGCATCACGTTGTCGTGTCACGTTACGATATTACTTGAATACAAAACATGATATTTTGCCGAAACCTTACCCAAGTAAGTTTTGTTTTGTTTCGTTGCCTGAACCGAAACAGTCCGGTAGCGAGATTAAATCGCGATACGAGTCTGAAACATATTTTAGGTTCAGAAACGTTGAATTGCAACGTATCCAGATGTTTGCAAAAACGTACACAGCGGCAGTATTTTTTTTTCCACAACAGGGTTGCTTCTGAATAATAATAATAATACATAATAAAATCAAATCATAATCATGATCATAATAATACACAAGTATACCCAATGAGAGTAAACAAGCCCTTTAAAAACAGTTCCTACATGGCAGTATTTCCTCCCAGGCTCTGCAACATATTCAACAAGCTCCATAAGTCAAATGCTCAGTCCGAGTTGTTGTGTTATTGATGGCACCGTTTTGACACAGTATCATGTAAGAAGTAGTTAACAGAGATCTGAAATGATGGGGGTTGTCGGGGAAATACACAACCTGAGAGTGAGCTCTGCCTCAGGGAAACATTTTGGCTTTTTTTTCTTTTTTTGCAGCTGTTCTGAATTGGATGATTTCATGTGGAAAAACAAGCATCGATTGGTGAAAGTTGCGCGCGTTTCTTTTGCAGAAATACTGTTAGGATTGCACAGAAGAGCATGCGACCATTCAACCTGCAGCGGGAACAACACTGGCAGATTGCGCTGTTGAGAAAAAGATGTGTAGGTTGCAGGCTTGTCAGGCCTAATGGAGACGCTGTATATCTGTAACACCGAGCCGGGTTGGTCCCGCACAAATAAATCAATCAGCCTGAAAGGAGCCACAGACACGCAGAGCATATAAACCCGGGGACAAGATGAGACAGTGGCTGCGAGGGAATCAGCCCGTTTGAAGCACTGTGCATGCAGTGTCCATTTACTGTTTAGCATAAGTCTGTAAATGCAGATCTTTACTCACAACAAACCCATGAAACCTAAACCTCTGCTTCAGTTTACATCTCCGTCGACCCTTTGTTGTCACTGTCTATTTTCCCCTCGAACTCATCAGACTTCGGCATGGCTCTGCTTTGAAATAAATGGATTATATCTAATTGGGAAGTCTGGGTTTTCCATTTTATCCATGGACATCCACACATACACACACACACAAATCCCTAAAGCCCATCACATCATTTCAGACCTGCAAAGATGCGGCAATTATATGCAGAACATGGGCTCATACTGTCAGAGGCAACACGGCTGATAGACAGGAGAGAGAGAGAGAGAGAGAGAGAGAGAGAGAGAGAGAGAGAGAGAGAGAGAGAGAGAGAGTGTTCACCACATGTTTAGCCATGATGCAAAGCAGCTGATAAAAGAACCAGTACAAGGAAACAAAGACCAGGAGTGTGATGCGGGGACAGACAGGAAAGATAAATGACACACACAAATCTGGTTGTTTGTTTGTGTGTGTGTGTGTGTGTGTGTGTGTGTGTGTGTGTTTGGCCGAGTGTGTGTCTGTGTGTGTCTGTTTCTCCGTCCGTCTGACAGCAAACGGCCAATTACTGTCGAAAGTGGCGGGATGAGTCCTGCCAGACCATAGCTTTCCATTAGTGCATGCCAGCCGAGCGTGTGTGTGTGTGTGTGTGTGTGTGTGTGTGTGTGTGTGTGTGTGTGTGTGTGTGTGTGTGTGTGTGATGGAGTGAATGAGGGGATAGAGGGAGACAGAAGGAACAAGAGTGGAAAAGATGTGGGTGTGCTTGGTCTCAGTGTGTGTGTGTGTGTGTGTGTGTGTGTGTGTGTGTGTGTGTGTCTGTTTGTCTCTCTCCTCTCTCTGAAATTGTCCCCGCTAGTGCAGATAAAATTGACGAAACACATCTTTTCCCATTAGTTTTGGCTTTCCATCCACAATAACAGCATTTTCCACTCTGAAAAGCTGAGCTTGTAGCGAAAAAAGCGCTCCCTCTGGAGCGTATTAAAAACTCACGTCGTAGTTTCTACGAGTAAAATGGAGATGGTCAAATACCATGGAATGTGGCCGAAAAGCAGTAATATATACTGTATATACATATATACTGTATATATATATATATATATATATATATGTATATATATATATGTATATACTCATATATATATATATATATATATGTATATATATATATACACATGTATATACACAGTACATATATGATGGTCAGATGAAAACATTTACGTCTGTTTCACCTCTGTGCGTTCAATATAGAGACAGGATGCTGTTAGCCTAGCTTATCACAAAAACTGGAAGCCAGTGGAAACTGCTAGCTTCCAACAAGAGAAGGGAATAGCTCGTCTTTACCTGTTGCATCTTGTTAGCTAGCAAGCAGCAGCAGTCAGAAGCTATACAACTAATAGCCATTGTTAGCCCTTTGCTCACTAAATCAGAGCCTGAGCAGATTCATCATTTATTTTGGTAAAGTAGCTCCACATGAAGCAGACAGACACACTCAACGTTAGCTTTTAGCGAAAAAAAACAGCTGGCCTGCAGCAACGCTAGCACCTATTAGCAGATGTGTTTCTGTCCACATGATGAACGTAGAAACAAATTCCTAATAAGAACACAAGCAAGTACACCAAGTTAACAACTAATGGGGATCTAATGGGGAATGGACAACAAACTCCGAGAGACGGCACTCGTGTCATTTTAGCCACTCACGCTAAACAGGCTAAACATTAGCCCCAACACTCTGGTGTCACTTCTGCCGTCAAGTCTCAAAACGCTGCCTGTGAGCGCTCGTTGAAGTTGGAACAGTTTTTGTACTGAACTGAAATGTGTGCAACGGTTTTCTGCAAATAAAAAGTGTGGATAAACTCAGTGGAATTACTTTTCCCCTCCGGCTCGTCTCCGGCTCTCGGCGCCGACTTTAAAAAAAGAGAAGCTTTTCCAATCATTCCTTGGAATATGAGACGTGACATCAAAACCTGCAACAACTCTATGAAAGCTCTCAATCATTTATCAATACCATTACAGGCGGAGAGGAGGCGGCTTACAGGGGGATGGAGCATGCGCTGCCGTTTGGACTGCAAAGAGGACGAGGTGATGTGTGAATTTGTGTCAGGAAGACAGTCACGGAGGACAGATGCAGTCTGGGCTTCATTCATATAAACACACACACACACACACACACACACACACACACACACACACACACACACACACACACACACGAGGTCCAGCACTTTGGAATGCACGCGACGAACCGAACCCATCCCAGTGGATGTTGTCCCATGCAGGGAAAAGGCTTTGGTGTGTATTGGTTCAGTGGAAATTAAACAGCATGTGAAAAGGTGGCAACACGCTCTCACACACGAGGCTGAGGATGGCTTCCAATTAACCGCTTCCATTTCTCAAGTTCAAAATGTGGGGGGCTTGAGGGAAAATATTTGTATCACCTAATTCTCTGTTATTAAATTATCATCTCTTGAGTCTAAATCCATGGAGAAGAAGGGAAGACATTTTTTTTCGCTGACCACAAAATCGGACCACGTGGTCATATGCGGCGCACACGGATAAGTAAATGTCTCAGAGAAAGGTTACAGGCAGGCTCTCGTGCTCAGTCTAGTGTATGTGCTATAGTGTGGGGCGGGGGATGCATTATTCAACGGGATTATCTGCAAAAAAAACGACGGCAGATGTGGATATATTATTTAAAGACAAGTCACTTGCTATTAAGCATGCGTCCATCTTCCAAGGCCTGTGTGTGTGTGTGTGTGTGCGTGTGTGCGTGTGTGTGTGTGTGTGTGAGAGAGAGAGATAGAGAGAGAGAGAGAAATCCAAACACAGACTGGTGATCAGATCAGTGGCAGTATAAAAACTGCATCAGACTGCAAAACTAAAATCACTCCACATTCACCTTCAGTCAGCTCTCACTCCAGAGGCTCAACTGTCAATCAAATCCGGCATCGAGTCTATCTTCATTCTCGTTTAAACTCTACAACGCACTTTCAACTTTGGATTTGAAAAATAAATGCACCAAATAAGTAACTTCACAGCTGACTTCGGTCCTCACCAGACAGCATTTCATATTACCAATAAGCGTGGGATCAGTAAGTGTTTTAACAGCTGGATGTGATGCCTAACAGAGCAATTTGAAATGGAAAGTACCAGCATCATCCTTCAGGGCAGAGTTAGAGGAAAATCGGGATTTGCAGCTCGACTACCTGCGTTTTAGAGTTTGTTTTCCCCCGAGCAGCCTCTTCAGGTTTTAGTCCGAATCTGAATATCCTCGTGGGGGATTTCACGGGACAACAGCGTCACCTTCCTGCTTTTACATTAATGATTAAATGGTTTGGTTAACCCTTAAGTGTGTTCAAGGCACGGCTCGTTTGTAGTAGGGGGGCGTGTGCGTAAATGTTAGGATGGTTCCAACGCTTTTACGCAGTTAAAAAAAGAAGGTTTTTATTCCACTAGTGCGTAAAGCTGTATCCTCTTCCTCCTCTCTCCCTCTCTATCCCTCTCTCCGTGTGTGTGTGTGTGTGTGTGTGTGTGTGTGTGTGTGTGTGTGTGTGTGTGTGTGTGTGTGTGTGTGTGCGCGCGCGTTTTCTCCTGTCAGCGGACCACGCCGTGTTCCATGTGAGCGGAAAAAAAGAAAAAAGAAAAAAAACTAACGCAACTACACGCGGCTGCTGCCGCTCCGGAGCGCTCTGGTGATGCAAAACACTATACAAAAACACACGCACGCACGCACACACGCGCGCGCGCGCACACACACACACACACACACACACACACACACACACACACACACACACACACAGAACCACACATGGTTTCATCCCTGTCTCTAACCCTCTAATGTCCCGGAAAAAAACAAATATAAACGCATCATCTGACCTGCTGCCAGTTCTCCTCCAGGGAAGGCATCGCGGAGAAATAACCAGTGTCATGAACGAGTTGGAGTTCCTGGAAAATACTGTAATTCGCCAACACATCCATGCTTGATGCAAAAAAAACACGAAAAAAACAAACAGGAAAAGTCAGTAGAGAAGTCCGGAATCCAAACGCTTAGAAACGCACTTCTTCTCTCCTCCTGCTTCTTCTCAGACTTGTCAGGTTGGGAAAAACAAAAACAAATGCCGGGAGAAAGCAAATCCAAGCCGGTGCAGATGAGCGCACCTGAGCACTTTCATTTAAAAAAAAAAAAAAAAAAAAAAGAGAAAGAAAGAAAGAGTTGATTATTTTATCTTTTTTTCCAACGCAATCCCCTCTCCTCTCTGCTCGCTCCGTCACGCCTCTCTCCTTGGTCCGCGCTCGGAGGGGAGGGTGGGGGGGAGTGGGCGGCAGATCTATTTCCGCATTGCCAGATTGCCAGTCTGTACGAGCTGCCAGGTTGCCAGGTTTGCTTCCACCAGCAGCAGACTGGACGCTGCGAATCCAGGCGACCGGCGCGCGCGCGAGAGAGAGAGAGCGAGAGGGGAGGAGTGGCAAAGAGAGAGAGAGAGAGAGAGAGAGAGAGAGAGAGAGAGAGAGAGAGACAGACAGACAGACAGATAGAGAGGCAGGGAGAGGGAGGAGCCACCTGTCAGTCAATTTCATGCGTGACCTAATAAGGTAAATAGGGTTGATGATGTCACTGGCATCCAATTAAGGAGGCGCGGAGATCGAGGGAGAGGGCGTGGCCGTCGGGGAGGCGGGGACAGCCATTGGCTGCGGGAGGCTGTCAGTCCGGCCCTACATGGAGGCGATGGGGGTGAGTTATTTTTAGAGGCCTATATAAAAGCGTCCGGCATTCCTCTTGCAGTCATTACAGGAGGCAGCTCGGGCAGAGCGGAGAGAGACCGCGAGCTGCTGAAGCCGAGCACGCTTCAGCCAAATACTACATAAAACGTAAACATGTGCGTGAACGTGCAGGAGGAAAAAGAAGCAGCTGAAAGTCAGCAGTGATGTTGGAGAGAAGAAGTTTTCTCTCTCTCTCTCTCTCTGAGGTGTGAGGGCGGCACACAGAGACTCCTCCACGTGGTGATGTCCCATGCAGGCGAGCAGGGACGCAGTGGAGGGGAGAGTTTCACGTTTTTATGCCACGCTCATCAATATGAAGGCCCATCACTGCTATGAGCTGCCAGACACAGCACCACCAGCTGATGATGATCAGTGGCGGAGGAGGAGTTCACTCGCTCTTCACTTATCGCACTGCGAGTAAAAACGATCCAATGTGCTACGTGAGCGCACACACACGAGTAGATGTACTCGGTTACTATCCCACCTGTGCTTAGTGATGCAAGAAGTGACACAAGATGTGCAAACTGTGGCTAAAGAAACACACGGATGAAGCACGCTCAACTTAATTATGTGGCGTGTCAGTCAGGCGCCTTCCCAAAGTTTTTATTTTCCGATACGCTTTCAGTTCCAAAAAGAGTGCCGGCCGCCTGTTTTTGCTCTCGGTGACATTATGACCTCCTCCAGCTTCTTGTATTATCACTATGTGACCTTCGGCCGTCGTGGGTCGCAGGAAGTGTTATTTGGGGCCAAAATACATTAGCAGAAAGTCTTCCAAGGTCTTTTGTTTAACATTTACATCTGCAGTACACCTTTTGAGCCACACGAGGGAGACTGAACGTTCTAACTTTGCGATAATTGTACATTACAATATTGAATGACATAAGAGAGGCTGGCGTACATTCAGTCTGTGAACTCTCCCTAAATGCATTCATTTATTCTCTTTAATAAGGTATTTAACATACATGTTTTCAATAAGTTTTTTTAACGTTATGAGATGCAGGTATGGCAGAAAAAGATGGCCGGAGCGTTCCTTTACGAACAAATTAGCTCTTCTTGCAATTTATAGATGAGGCGTGAATCGGGCCGCGATGGTTTGTCATTTTTAAAAAGCGGGTCCCCAGAAAAACACCGACCTGCAGCAGAGACCCGAGCGGCATGCTTCAGCTAACAGACAACAACTTAAAAGCTTGAATCTAGGATGATGTTTGGAACGTGCTGAGCGGTATTTGGCTGCATCAAATGTCATTTTTGGGTTCACGAGTAACCAAAGCGAAGAAATCCACGCCTCGAACTTGACTA